>NC_071990.2:78887575-79190606 GCF_028885655.2 Pongo abelii | reverse complement strand
AAGTGGGAGCTAAATATTGGGTACACATGGACACAAGGAAGGGAACAATATACACTAAGGATTCCAAAAAAAGAAGGAAGGGAGGGAGGCAAAGGTTCAGTAACTACCTATTGGGTAGTATGCCCACTACCTGGGCGACAGTTTCAATCACACCCCAAACCTCAACATCACACAATATACCTTTGTAACAATCTTGTACATGTACTTCCTGAATCTAAAGTAAAAGTTAAAAAATAAATGAAATGTTTTTATTAAAGAAACAAAATCCCAGAATACCAACTTTCTAAATTAATTCTATAGAAAAAGATTGTTCAGGGTATATTTAAGTTGCTTTAGACATGCAAACAACTTTCTATGGTTTTTGAACATTTTTAAAGTACATTTTTTCACAAAGTGATATCAATACAAATCTCTTCTTGATTAAATCACAATTACCCAAGAACTTCTAAAATATAGCTTAATTTCAGGTCTTTGCTGTATCTGGAAATATTAAGATTACTTTGATTGAAAATACTCTGAATTCCAATTCCCCCAATTCAAAGTGGCTGTATCCCTTGTCTGAATTAGTGTGCTCTGACTCTGTCCCCTGACTGAGTATGAAGCACTCCTCAGACCTGTGATTGAAATATAAGAAAGCTAAGTGTATTTTGGGGGTAGGATTAAATTCAGGTCCTATCTCCCAAGTTGATAAATAATTGTAAAGTCTGAAAAAATGTTTAACAGAATATGCTTTGAGCCCTTTAAGCACCATTTGATTTTTACTTAACTATATGGCCTGAATTCTATACTCCCCAGAAAATGGGCAGATGTTGCCTCAGGATTTTCTCAACAACTTTTGTTTTCTCCCTCCAGAATCATTAAGACATGAAGCCTACAAGGATTTAATTCCTCTCCATCTCTGAACCCAACCTCCATGATGGAAAGGACATTAAAAATAATCTGTGATATTCCTTTAAGCTCATTTGACTCTTTTGAAATTATTTTCACTTAGCTCAAGGCAGACAACAATGGTAAAAACTTGAAAAACGTTGTATCAAATACATGATTATAGCCTGATTTAGAAGTAATCCTCTTTACTAAAATGTTACTCAGAATCCCTAAGGATAAAATAGAATTCCAGGTAGGATAGGATTAGTGTTAACTGGAGTTTTGAAATTTCTTAGTCCTAGGCACACAGAAACAAAAGCATTTTCTAACATTTTTTAAGGAAACTTATTTATACTGTATCTAACAATTTTTTTCTCTACTGTTCTTGTAGGTTGATATGCTTACCTAGAAAAATAATAGCAAGAAATTTAAGACAGTCTAGTTTTTAAAATTCATTTGATTTTCACTGGGTTATTCTGTAACATATGTTTGCTTATTCCATATTTTAATACTTATATTCTCTTTTAACACTGAAATGCAATCATTATATGAAATGTTTAAATGATTCACAATATTTATCTTTTCTCCTTAATACATGTAAGTGATGCTATATCCTAGCATCCATGTAAATGATGCTAATGACTTATGAAGTATTTTAAATTAAAGTATCTCCAAGGACAGATGAAAACATTTACTCTACTAGATTTTGTGAAAATATAAAGTAGAACCACACAGCTTCTGTCTGGATAAATGCCCTTAAAACCATAGGAGTTGTTTTAGTCAGTCCAGGCTGCTATAACAAAATATTATAGTTGACTTAACAGACATTTTTTTCCTCTGGAGACTGGGAAATCTGAAGCCAGGATGCCATCATGGTGAGTTCTGGTGAGGGCTGTTTTCCTGGTTTGCAGGTGGTGGTTGTCTCATTGTATCCTTACAGGGTGGAAAGAGATCCTGTGTTTCTTCCTTTTTTTTTTTTTTTTTTGAGATAAATTCATCAATTTTATTAATGAGAGCTCCACCTCATGACCTAATTATATCTAAAAGGCCTAACCTCCTAATACCATCACATTGGGTGTTAGGATTTTAATATATAAATTTTGAGGGGACACAAACCTTTAGCACATAACAGCAGTTAATTATGTTTCAAATGCTTATGTTGTTGGTGGCAAGACCATCTCATTCAAATTGCACTTCTTTTCTTAATCAACACGTCAGTCACACGTCAGGAGCATTTCGAGCCTCAGCATAACGAGGACTTATGATAATTTAAAGGTTTGGATTATGTCTGAAAAGCTATATTAAATCTATGGGCAACTGCTGTAGATTACTAACTGGTCTTCCTGCCTCCATTTTTGTTCCCAGAGCCTATTTATTTCTCACATAGCAGGTAGAATGAACCTTTGAAAATATAAGTCAGACCAAATCTCCTATGTGTTCAAAATTCCTCTAAGAGATCATAGAGTATAATGAAAACTCCTTGCCATGGCCTATTAAGCCAAAACTTGTTTCCTGACCACTCCTTCTCATTCACTCTTCTCTAGCCCCTCTGGCCTGGCTCTGCTGCCAAACAGAACAAAGTTCAGCCCATTCCTGGCCCTTAATCTTGCTGATGGATCTGCCTTTAGATCAACACAGGGCTTACTCTTTTACTTCATTTAAGTCTCTGCTTAAATATTTTCAGGGTGGTCCTAAGGGGGCTTTTCCTGACCACCCCATTGAAAAATGCTTGCTTCTTCACGTAGTCTTTTTGCTTCCATTGACTTATTTTTCTTCACAACATTAGTTACTGTCTAAAACTATAATATTATTTACTTGTTTGCTTGTTTATTGTTAGCTTCCCTTTCTATAACATAAGTACACTGAGGGCAGAATCATGGAGCTAAGAGCAGTCTGGAGCTGAGAGCAGTGTATGGGCATGGTGTGGACACTCAGAAGGTTTCTGGTGAATGAATGAATCATTCACATTGAAATACAATGAGCAATGTTTTATTCCCCTGAATCATAATTTGTCATTCTGAATCCTATCTCTTATCACTTCTTTACGGTGCTGTCTCTCCCAGATTATACCTTCTATGTACTCTTTTTCAGTTTCTGCCTCTTTATGTGAAGCTTCTTGTCCATGATCAGATAGTCTCAATTAGAATTATGTTCTCAGACCTTGCTTTCTAAGTGACAACTTTCTAAGATTCTTGCTTTTCAACTTTAAGATACAGTAATAATTACCTCAGGGATATTGTGAAAATTTATTTTAAGTATTTCTTTATTCTTCTATTATTCAATCTCTCAAAGGCATTTGGCAAACTTCATCCTTCTTGAAACACATTATTTCCTTCATTTTGAGTATAAACTACTCTCCTAATTGTCCTCCCCTTTATTTAGCCCTTGCCTCTCTATTTCTTTCCAAATTCTAATGTTAATATGTTCTGAAGCTAAACTTGTTTCTCTTCTTTTTCCTTCTCCCTTTGTTCTCCTCATCTCTCCCTCTTCCTCTGCTCCCGTTTATCTTCTTTCTAATATTTTATCCTTTGGTAATCTAAACCATCTGCACCATCCTCATTTCTTTAATTAACTTCTATTTCTCAATAAATTACAAATGTTTGTCTCCTGCATTGACTTCAGATTAATAAATCCAATTGCTGAATTGATATATAACTTAGATGTATATATCACTTTACTTATTCAAAATTAGATGTATATTTTGCTTTACTTGCTCAAAACAGTTGTCTTGATTCCGTCTACTTAATTCTTTCCCTCTCTTCTCTATTAGTGACAACATTTATACTTTCAGTTGCTCAACCAGAAAACTAGGTTTTACCCCGATACTTGTCTTCTTTTCATTACCCATGCCCAATTGACCAACTGACCAGCAAGATTTGCATGTTCTGCCTCCACATTATGTCTTCAGTCATCCATCTACTTTTCTTCATCTTTTCCACACTGCTGGGGAGAGTCTTCCAATTCTTTCTTTTATGTCCACTCTTGAACTTCTCTCCAAATTTGTTTTCCACCCTGCAGCCAGGACATGTACTTCCAACCATACGTAACTCTCTTGCTTAAATTAAACAAACATTTCAGTGGCTTTCCATTGCTAATTCAGTAACATTTGACTTCCTCATAATGCTCTACTAGGCATTCCATGGCTGGCGTTTCTAATGTTTATTAACCCAGGTCTTTCATATCTCCTCTCAGCTAATCACACTCCAGCTTCACACATTTTCTTTTTCTCAGACAAACCAGACCATTTCTTGCCTCAGGATATTTTCACTTGCTTCTCCTTTTACTCAAGGTAGTTAATTTTCTAGACCATCATATGGCTGGATCCTTCTTATCCAGGTTTTAGCCTAAATGTTATCTTCTCAAAGAGCCCTTTCAACCTAACCTGTGCCTCCTGCCTCCAAGCTCTTCTATTATGTCCTCCAGCTTATTTCCTTTATGATAGTTTGCATTCTGAACTTAGTTTTTTTCTGTTTACCATTTTCACTGTTCATATTCCCTAAAGCCACCATATCCATGAGGGCAGAAAATGTTTTTGTTCAGCTATGTTCCTGAATCCTAGAATATTGCACAGACCTTTCAACTAATATTTATTGAATGAATGAAATGAGATTACACAAATAATGCACTTGGTATTGTGTTGGTACACAGTGTGTGCTTAATAAACACTAACTCTTGTTGTTAAAAGTATTGTTTCTCTCTTACCTTGTGACTTCAACATTCTATCCTGGAAGAGAGAGATTGATAAAGGTCATTGCTTCTACGCAATGCTTAAAACAGTTAATTATGTTTCCTTCTTCCTTTGAAGTAAGCCTAAGAGAGATACTTTTAGCAACTCTCTCAAAAGAGGAACTACCTGGCTGTATTATAGTCTTTAGTCCTAGTAAACATGGGGTGGTGGGGGGCAGGCATTCAGGCATTAATTAGTTTATTCAATATTTGTTGAGTACTTATTATGGTCTCAGGTCTACTTTAGTTCTGTGGAAAGTAAATGTGATTGTTTCTGCAGTGTCATTGAGTAAAGTAAATTAGTTACGAACTTTATAACAATATATGAATAATACAATAAGTGCAAGGAGAGAAAACTTTTTTCCCAGGAGTAGTGTCTGGAATGAGCTTTAAAATATAGGTAAAGAAGAGACGTTCCTGTGATGGCTGTTTCAGATACCTTATTGGATGCTTTATGGGAAACTTCTCCTCAAATATGTTCTATTTTCCTCATACTTCCCTTTCTACGACAATCATGTAACCTGTCATCCACGTGAGAAACTACCTTTCTACCTCCAAAACAATGACCAGATTGGGTTGACTCTGTATCAGTTCTGTAATTCCCTTTCTTTGTATCCCTTTGTAATTGCCTTTGTTCTGGCATTTGCCCCTCCAGCCCACTCTCCATTTCATTGTCACAATAATTTTTCTAAAACGGTATATCATTGTATTTCTTGAAATTCTCCAACAACTAGGGATTTCCTGTTGTGTGTGTGTTTGTATGTGTTTTAAAATATTCCTTTGAATAAAATAGAAACTGAGTTCAACATACATTATGCTTCACTCCAGAACATACAGTCTCCACTCAACTCTGAGAGCTCACTTTCAGTTTCCCACACTTGCCAGAGCCTCCTTCACAGCTGTGCATCAGCACATATCTTCTTACTAGGTCTAGATAATGCTTGTTCATATTTTAAAATTCAGCTCTGATATCATTTCCTCCTGAAAGCTCTCCCTAATCTAACTTGGCCTAGTTGGTTACAACTTCGTGTTCTTGTGATACTACTTCCTGGTACTAGGTCTTTTCACACTGTGTTCCCTGTTGTTCTCTTCCTGTGGAATCATTGTCTTTCATGCCTGTGATTTCAGTTCCTAACAGTCTATTATACATATTTTTATTTTAAAATAATTATTTGTGAAATATTATATAGACCTGAGACTCAATATATCAAAATCTCTCTACTAAGGAAAGTATGGGCTATAGAATATATTTATTCCAATCATTTTCTTCTGACCTGTGTGCTATTACAGCCCATTATTTGTTCTGTCATTTTATTTTTTATTTTTTGAGACAGTCTCGCTCTGTCCCCCAGGCTGGAGTGCAGTGGCGCGATCTCCACTCACTGCAAGCTCCGCCTCCCGGGTTCACGCCATTCTCCTGCCTTAGCTTCCCGAGTAGCTGGGACTACAGGCTTCTACCACCATGCCCGGCTAATTTTTTGTATTTTTTTTTTTTGTTAGAGATGGAGTTTCACTGTGTTAGCCAGGATGGTCTTGATCTCCTGACCTCGTGATCTGCCTGCCTCGGCCTCCCAAAGTGCTGGAATTACAGGCATAAGCCACTGCGCCCGGCCTGTTCTGTCATTTTTAATTCCACACATTACATATTGTTTTGCCTTTTTATTCTCAATCCAAACAGTGTTTAATGAGAATTTTCTACACATTTACCAACTATTTTGTTCTTCATTTCCTTTTTTGTCTTATACTTCTCTTTGCTGTGATTTTCCTTTTTCTTGGAATCCCTCCTGGTAGTTCTTTATTGGAGTTCTGTCAACAGTAAATACATCACGCCAGTAATCCTAGCACTTTGGGAAGCTAAGGCGGGCAGATCCTTGAGGCCAGGAGTTTGAGACCAGGCTGGCCAACATGGTGAAACCCTGTCTCTAATAAGAATACAAAAATTAGCTGGGCATGGTGGTGTGCTCTTGTAGTCCCAGCTACTTGGGAGGCTGAGGCATGGGAATCACTTGAGCCTGGGAGGCCGAGGTTGCAGTGAGTGGAGATCACAGCACTGCACTCCAGCCTGGGCAACAGGGTGAGACTCTGTCAAAAAACAAAAACAAAACAAAACACAAAAACCCAGTAAAAAACAGTTTCAGCTTTTCCTATCTTATTCCAAAAAAGTAGTGTTTTGGGTTGACAATTCTAAGTTGACTGCTTCTTTCAGCATTCCAGTGATATCACTCAGCTGTCTTCTGATCCTGAGTAAGTAATCTAATCTGTCTAATATTTAATTTCAGTGGCTCAATGAAATGAATACTCCAAATGTAATCATAGGGTGTTTACTCGGGGTCACCTAGACAAAGTCTTTCTGAAACCCAGACCTCACCTTCTGTCAGTGGAAGCAGTTACTCCTGGGACTGTGTCTCTTTCCATAACAGGAGAGGCTGAGATCTCTCATGGACCTCAAGGTTTCCAGGGCCTGGGAGCTGGCTTTCCAGACAGCTTCTGTATACCACCGGCACCCCATTCCAGACTGCACCCAAAGTTAATTTATTTCCCCCTGTCTCAACTGCTATATCCTAAGTATGCTGCTAAAGGTACAGAATCTGGAGTCACACTGAGAGTTCAGCAGAGTCTCCTGACCTACTGGCCTAGTGCTTAGCCAGTGCTGCCCCTCGTGCCTCACTCTGAGATGAAGAGCAGGCAGGAACACAGGCCTCTGTGTGCTGACTCTGGGCTTTGACAGTTTTCCCTTTCCCCACATAAAGCCTACTGCTTAGCCAGTGCTGTGTGATTTTGGAGAACTCATCCTAAACCGTGGTATATGACAACTAGCCTGCCTGGCACAACAGATCCCACTTCTACATTATTTTAGTTCCAATGCCATTTAGTTTGTATAAAGATTAAATGGGAAAATACATGTTAAGTACCCAGTACATAGAAAGAGCTGAATACTTTTGGGATGAAAATATGAAGAAGTGCTCTTTACATTTATTGACTCCTCTTTAAAATACTCCGCCTTTAGTAGTATATGGGAGTTCTATATAAGCTGGATTTTTTTCTTCTCATAAATGTATATGTTTTCTTGAAATCTCTGGTTTATTAGAATAAAATGCTAGTCAACAATATTCTCCGGGCAACAGAGTATTTGCTAATACTTGGATAAAACACTTGCTTAAAATTAATTTCATCTCTGCTATCAATTATGAAGTGCTTTAACAAACACAAAATGTGTAATGACTGTTTATTGTTTTTCGTTTGAGTGCACCCGTATCACAGGAGCAGAAATAATCTGAAATTAATTAGCAATTGATTATGACAGCATGTCATTCTATACAATTTATGTAACACCTGCCTTGATTATTTTTGAATCCGTGAAGGAGAACAAGCATAACAAACTGGCATTTGACAAATAAGTAACCTAATTAAAAGGCTATCAGGGACAGCAAATGGAACAGAAATGAATCAGGAAAAATACTGTTTGTTAAAGTCAACAAATTATTAATGCAAACAAAGCAAAAATACTGATGCGTAAAATGACTTTATTTTTCAAATGTAAATTCTAGGTATAGCTTTTGGCAGTAAGCTCGGTTAAGCAAATTTACCTATTTTTTTTAGTTGTTTGGGGGTACTATGGAAGACCAGATACCAATGCCATCTCCATCAATTATAGTATATTGTAGAGGCATGACAATACTAAGCAATTAACATAAAGATGTTATAGGAATAACATAATTGTTCAGGAAAAGTTTCACACTACTGATGAGTCTGAAGTTGCTTTTGAAAAACATTGAAAAGAGATTAATAGAAGGTAGATGGTAACTGCATATTAATTATGCAGTTCAAGTTCATATATATTATGTATGATATATAATATATAATATGTATGATATATATAATATATTATATAATATGTATGATATATATAATATATAATATGTATGATATATATTATATAATATGTATGCTATATATTATATAATATGTATGCTATATATTATATAATATGTATGATATATTATATATTATATAATATGTATGATATATTATATATTATATAATATGTATGATATATATTATATAATATGTATGATATATATTATATAATATGTATGATATATATTATATAATATGTATGATATATTATATATTATATAATATGTATGATATATAATATCTAATATGTATGATATATATAATATATAATATGTATGATATATATAATATATTATATAATATGTATGATATATATTAAATATATATATTATATATTTTGTAATATATATAACATATAACTAATACATATATATTATATAATAGTTCAAGTTTATGTATTATAGTAGGTAAAGGCAAATGCAATTATCCAGTAATATCTATACAGTCTGGAAGTTTACATCCTGTTTGGTTTCTTGGACAACTTCTGCCTTATATTGAGTAGCATTTCAAACTCAGCATTCATCCTTTTTCACATCTCCCAAAACATCTTAGATCAACAAGACCTGTACTAGAGTTCAGAAACCGAGGCAAAGAAAAAAATGAGAACATCAAAAGACTTCAATTTCTCATGTTAACAATGGAACAAATGGAGAAATAATAGTTGCTAGGTGTTAATGGTATAATTCTGATAATAAAATAGATTTTTCCTTCTGTCTTTTATAACAAAGTAAATTGTTTTTTGAAAGAGAATTCTTAAGAGATGTTCTTGCCTATGTTTAATCATGTCCATTGATGGCAAGTTTATTCCCCCTTGAAGTGGTTCATTCATCTTAGTGGAAAACATAATGTAGAGGGCCTTAAATGAGGCTGAGTAACAACAATGGAAATATAAACAACTGCAGGAAGTGCTAGAGGAGAGAAAGAGGCAAAATGTCATGTTTTTTCTAAAAACATGAGGATGCAGAGTTCATAACAATACATTTGGGATTTTAATATTAACCTTAAAAATCTAGAAAATATTATTTTAGAGATTCACTGATATTAAATGTAAGATCCTAAACTTGCATCCAAATACTACCATCAGAAATAAAGACAGGAGAGGATTTGGCAGCATCACATATGAGAAGGGAAATTTTTGGAGTTGAAATAGAGGGTAAATTCAATATGGTTTGTCTGAAAAAAGAGATCATGCAACTTTCTCTTTTAAAATTCCCTTTCAAGAGAGAATTTTTCTTGTTAGAGAGACAAAAACATTACATAATCTCTATTTTCTTTATTATTCATCAGAATTATACTATTGACCTCAAGTAGGCCATGTAGCCCTTCTCTGTTTTATTACTGAATACAACCATCTGAGGCTACATTATGAGAAATGTAGTCTTGAATGGGAAGTGATAGTCCCTCTGTATCTGCAGTGCAGCTAATGTTCAGATACTTGGAGCATGCATTCGATTTTGGAAGCCAGATTATAAAAGCTATTGGAACAACTGCAAACATTTTAGGGAATGGTCAGGAAGATGAAAGAACTCAAAATCTTGCCCTACAAAAGATGGTGGAAGATATTTAATCCAGAAAAAGGTAGATGTTGAAGAAACATGTTAAATATTTTTCTCTCAATTTAAAGAAGAAAATTCCAGTTGCCCAGAAATCAGTCGGCCTCTTTTGGAGAAGTGAGTTTCCCATCAATGGAGATGTTCAAGCACTGAGTGGACCATTATTCACCAGGGATATTGTGGGAATATGTTGTCAGAAATGATGAGGAATTAGGTCCATTCTAAATTTGAAATTCGGTAGATGGTGAAGTACTTCATATATTAATATTTTGTTTTTAAATTGAGCCACTCTTGTCAAATTAATTGTACTACTCTTTTTAGTAAATTACATAATTTATTCCATAATTTATTTTTCTAGGAGAGCTAGCCATTCTAAACAGAACAATCCTCTTAAGTATGGTTTTGAGGGATGGTGACTTAAATTTAACAGCTCAAACTAATTCTGAGGCAATGTCTGTCAAAACCAAAGGAGAAAGCCTGCTGCTTTTTTAAATTTTTATTTTATTTTATTTATTTTTCATATTTTTTTTATTGCTGAGTCTTGCTCTGTCGCCCAGACTGGAGTGCAATGGTGTGATCTCGGCTCACTGCAGCCTCCGCCTCACAGGTTCAAACGATTCTCGTGTCTTAGCCTTCCAAGTAGCTGGGATCACAGGTGTAGGTCACCATGCCTGGCTAATTTTTGTATTTTTAGTAGAGATGTGGTTTCACCATGCTGGCCAGGCTAGTCTTGCACTCCTGGCCTCAAGTGATCCGCTTGCCTCGGCCTCTCAAAGTACTGGGATTATAGGCATGAGACACCATGCCCAGTCAGCTGCTTTCTTAACAGGCCATATTCGAAGCCTACTATGAATTTGAGGCCATAGTTGATAACAATTTGTCTATATCAACGGTTCTAAAGTAGGGGCATTTTGCAACCCAGGAAACATTTGGCAATGTCTGGAGATATTTTTGGTTTTCAAAACTGGAAGGGTTGCTAATGTTGGCTAGAAGACCAGGGATGCTAGTAAATGCACAGGACAGTCTCTCGGTCTCTCAGAGTAAAGAATTATCTGGTACAAAATGTCAATGGTGCTAAGGTTGAGAAATTCAGGCCTAATTAAGAGGTCTCTTCCCCTTGATCCCAATGTTACTCCCTTTCTTTATCCACAGATTCTATTTTTATCTGTTGTTATTGTTGTCTTGTTGCTTTTTAACATGTATTTTTATTTATCCTGAATAGGGAACACAAGATTTCTGGATCAGAAAATAGACTAATTATTTCTAATAGAGCATCTTGCTATCAGTTCACCAGACCCCACTTTCCCACAGGGAGGTACTGTGAAGGCCTAGTGACCCTATGCATGCACCATGGGAGAAGAACCCCAGAATTATGAATCTTGGAGCTTATATAGGTTGGCTGGAATGTGTGTGCATTCTGCCATCAGAAGATGCAGGGAGCCATTTTCTCTGGATTGTAAATAATTCTTCTCTGGAATGAGGAGGGGGAAAGTCTCTATTCATCACCCTGGAAGGTAAAAGCATGGCTCCAAGGAAAGTTAAGACTTTGTATCTCTCAGGGGTCTCTATTTTTAGAATTTCTATTCAATTATTCTTTAACCCAGCTTGCCAGCAATCTCTGCTCAGAAAGCTCTGACCATGAAGAAACATAAAAATTATCCATAAAACATTGAATACAAACACTATTCAGAAGTTTAGTCCTTTTCTTGCCCCTGCCATCTAATTCTCCCTCATCTCCCTGTATGTCTCCTTAAGTAGTTAAGAGTTACCTTGACTGCCTTTCTTGAACTATTCAGAGAAACTCATGATGCTTAAATGAAGCTCTGAACTCTTGGATTTCCTTAAAAACAAGATTCCTCCAAATGAAGAGTGTGTGTGTGTGTGCGCGTGGTTTTTAAAATAGAAATCTGTGTGCCTAATTTACCTTATTTGAACTATAATGAAATGTGATTTTCACAGGTTATGGTTCACTAAACTTTAGACAATATTTTCCTGAAAATTTGTGTGAAGATTTAATTTTTGTAAATTTAATATTAACCACACAAAGGGAGCACTGTGTTTAAAGGAACTCTATGATGAACGCTTTTGTAAAGTGGTCTCCAATGTAAATGTGGTCTCACGTTCAATTTCTCTCATGAAAGCACATAGAAACAAACTGAAAGAGTCTTGCTTCTGAATTATTTTCTATTTGTTTCTTGGAGGCTATTAATTTTATACACTGAAGACTGTCTTATATCCAATAATTTTAGTTGAACAAGAACTAAAAATTTTAATTAAAAGCCCACTAATTTGAGTAACTGCGCCACTTTGTTAAAGAGAGTCTCATTTCCCATACGTACCATTGTTTCAATTTTGGCCTTTTCACTACCTTACCTTTGTTTTTAAGGCTTGTGCAGCTTAGCTGCATTCAGCTTTATGTTCTGAAGAGCTCATAATATGTGGGGATTTACTTGAGACAGTCTGTTCACAAGTTGTCTGGATTGTTTTGAAAATAATATTTTAAAATGTACCTTTTAAAAATACAAATCATATTCTGGTTTGTTCCTTATATTACAGCAATAATTAATTGCTATCAGAATTCCTCTCTTAGTTACAAGCAAATAACTATAAGGTTTAATTATTAAAGCATTCTAGGCAGGGAAAATCTGTGCCTACTACAGAAATACTTGTTTTGTTGCAACTTTAAGTAGTTTTTGATATTTTCCTTTGACATTCATCTCTTTCCAGTACATATATAAAATTAGGTGCAAATTTTGAGTGTTCACAGGTGCCTTGCATGCATCACCTCATTTAATTTCTATTATAACCCAGTTGAGTAGATATTTTCATCTCAGGAAGAAACATTTCAGAGAGCGTGAACATTGCTCACTAGGACCGAGAAGTTTAGGAACAGCACAGAGAGGATGGTGTGGTATCACAGTCCCTGTCAGTGCTGGGTGTCCTCCTGGTGTGAGCCTCAAAGGGACAGAGTGGCACATGAACGCAGCATTGGTGGTGCTGTCCATGGTGAGACTGGGGATTTAAGAAGACTCTCAGTGTAAATCAAGACCAGAAAAGATGCAATAGAAATAAATCAGTATGTCACAACAAACTCAGTCACAGGAAAGGAGAATGAAGTGGGTATGTGTATGGAAGGTAATATTTTCAACTTTTGTGTTCAAAGTCTAAAGGGTGAGCTAGTTACCATGTTTTAAGCAAATAAAAGATTTTTGATGCATGAGTTGTGTGTCTAAAGACAACCAAATTAGAGAACGTGACTTCACATTTAAATTTTTCCTGGGCACAAGAAAGCCTCCTAAACACCTAAATGATAAAGTCACTCACTCATTTGCTCATCTTGTCAGTCAATAACATTTATGAGCACCAGTGTATATGTACCAGGCAGTATTCTAAAAAGTGGGGATGCAGAGGTAAACAAAACTGTCAAGATTCCTGTGAGGATCCTTGGGCTAACATCAATGTGTCTGTGTGTATCTGTGTGTGCAAGCTGATAACAAACAAATGCATAACTAAAGAGCAACAATCAGTGAGTGATTAGAACTATGAACAAAATTAACATCCAGTAATGCCATACAGGATGACACAGTGGCTACTATTGACTGACTAGTCAAGCAATACTTCTCCGGAAAAGAAGTTTATTCCAAGATCTAAATGACAAAGAAATAGACATGCAACAATGGGAGTTGAGGGGAATGGTGGGGGCCCTTAGTACAAGGACTGTACAGCCAGAGAACAATCTTTCTGAGTTTGGGAAACCTGGGGTGGGTCTAGTGGAAGATGAGAAATGCAGTGGTAAGAGATAAGGTCACAGAGGACTGCAGGGGTAGCTTTTGCTGGGCTTCGTGAGCTGGACTTAAGTGAATTTTATTCCAAGTGCAATGGGAAACCTCTGAAGTCTTTTAGGCAGGACACTGAAAAGTTAAGATTTGTTCAGTCTCCTTATCTATAAAGTAGGTATAATATTTACAATAGTCTCAATATATATTCTATCTTTGTGAAAAATAACCCACCACATATTAAATGCTCAATAAATATTACAAATATAATATATATCTGTTAAAATGGCCATTTTTCTTCATAGAAATATACCATAGATGCTGTAAAGCTAATATCTCGGAGATTTAAAGAGTAGCAGAGATGCCACTACTTTTATTTAGTGCCTACTGTATTATATTATCGAATTTAATCTGCACTTCAACTTTCTTCAGGGGAAGAAAGGTTATGAAACTGCTAAGGGCAGAACCAGAATTTCAGTTTCACTGTCGGTCCTTCTGACTCTGAAGTTAATTCTCTTTCTTCTGTGCCATGTGACACAAGGAAAATGTGTGCCCTGCATTCTCTTGTTGGCCTGTGTTTGTAGCAGTTGATCTCTTCTCAAAGGCCTTCCAGATTTTATCGAGTCTGGATTTTATGAATAGTTTGGCACATCTACTATAAATCACAAAAGTCTGCAGTAATTTGTTCTGGGCATCACCATATTTGACTAAATGATACAATAAAGTTGTATTTATAATTCAAGGATTCAGTTCTTTACATCTCTACATTTTATGTGTAGTCATTGAGAGGAAAACTACTAAAGAAATAGTCCCTGACTGAAGAGAAAACAGTGCTAAGGGCACTGTTTAAATAGAAGATGTTATTATAATTATCATTAAATGGATTACTGAGAGATAAATGCAGCAATAAAAAGAACATTTCTCCAGCTACCTAAACTGATGTATTCCGCATGAAAGAGAACTTCCCTAAGGCACTAGTACACAGAAGATGATTGAATGAAAGGCTTTGTAGTGGAGAATTAAAACACGCCTGGGACAAGGAGGCTGTGCACTTAGATAAGTTTCACTGATTGAAGAAGCCAGCAGAGGCAATGATGGTACTGCTCAGTTACTCCTGGTGCAGGTGATGTGAGTGAGCATCTTTCATTGATAAGGACTCACTTCCACTTTTATCTCCACCATTGAATCTTTGTCGATACATGAGAGCTCTTGATAATACTGGGCTTTGTCAGTATTTGAAAGGTTATCAAGATTCTGCTGTCTTCAAAGATGGAGAGATATTGACAAATAAAAACAAACCAGTCATCTGTATTTAAAGTGGAAAAAATTAAAATTTACCCTCACCTGTCTCTGCTGTCATTAAATCAGTTGCACTAAACTGCTTTACTACAATTCTTACTATTATTTCTTCTGTTTGAATTCTAAATATCTTTTCAATGAAAGATAATTAAAAAATAAATCACATTAGATAGTATAACTAACTAGTAAAGCTTATTCTAAAACTTTGAAGGCTTTTAATCATCCAGTAAGTGCAATGCATAATGTAAAGATTAATCAGTATGCACAAATATATTCCTCTTTCCTGTTTTTATCCTTACATTTTATCTTCCCATGAGAATAGAATTAGAGGTTTGGACTTATAATATTCAAGGTGGTTTAGGTTGTTTTTTGAGTAAACCAAACACTATTCTAAGTTTTTCAGTGAAAAAAATGGTTTCTGCTCTTATCTTGGCATGATGATAGGCAATAAGCCCTATTCATAAGAAATATCTAAATTACATAATCTGCTAGAAGGTGATGGTTGCTCTTGGGAAAACAAACAAAAGTAAAGACTTGAAGGAGATGATCATAGGAGATTCGGTATATTTAGACTTTTTTAGTTCAAAATGATTATAGGCTGATGTTCAACATAAAAAGGAAAAGTTAATTTTGTCTGTGTCACAGAAAATGGATGAATTCATAGGACCGTGCAGAAGTTTTTAAAGCAGGCTTTGCAGGTTTTCTCCCCTTTGTTAACTGCATGTTTTATTTAAACTACTTTTATAATCAGATGTCTCCAAAAGGAACATCATATCTTTCACTATTGGATGAACATGTTGTATGTTCCCCCTTTTGTTCAGGGGATAGCACATTAGCTCTGATGAAAACAAACAGTAACAAAAACAAAAACTCCCCATATGTTGAAGAAAAAAAGAACTAGAAGCTAGAATGATATCACTTTAGAACAGGACAAGTTCTTAGAGATAATTCAATCCCACCCCATTATGTCACATCTCGGTGTTCTGGCTCCAGCCCTGTGGTAGTTTTGACCACTGGGGTTGATCTCCTACCTCTGATCTGTAAAAAGAGTGACAGTCTCACAAGGGGATCTCTAACATGCGTGGAAGAACATGTTAGAAGCATGCCCCAAACATTTTATTTTCCAACACACACCTTCATGAGAGAAGGAGAATAATGTATCCACTCCCCAGAGGACAAACCTGGGCAAAAGAGTCCATACCTTTCCAACCTCTAGAGAGCACCAAAGAGATGTACCAACACATGAGCTCTTACCTCTTGCGAAATCTCTCAGAGGTCATCCCCCCGCCAACATACTTGGTTTCTGTGGGACTTACACAGAGGACTAGACCCCTACTCCACAAAGTGTGATTCTGTCTTGGAGCAGCAGAAGTGGCAGCATCTGGGAGCTTGTTAGAAGTACAGAGTCTTGGGGGTTCTCCCAGACCTGCTGAACAGGGAGAGGATCCATAGGTAATTCAGGTGGCAGTAAGGACTGAGACACACTGGACTGAAAAAACTCCATGGGGCTTTCCTGACTAGGGAAAAGCACCTACCTGCTTTGAACTTGACCTTTGAATCCTGCACAATGCCTCTCAACAGCCAGCCCCATTTGTGTTCTGGGAGAATTCAACCAACTATTCCGTGCTAATAGTTATTAGACCAGCTTGACTGATTACTATGTCTAGTGCCCGATTTTGGCAGGCCTGTGGGCCAGTTTCTGAATGTGTTTCCTTTAGAGGGAGGGGTGGATGAGAATGTGAATGGAACAAAAGAGGACTGTGCCAGTTCTCCCAGACATCTTGCACTCTGGCCAAACCCTCCCCTTTGCCCTCTCTTCCGTGTGAAGCCCTAATGTTTTAATCTCCTTTCTTTCTCCACTAGAGAATCTGGCTCTTTGAGCATTCAACTATTCATTTGCTACACATTTGTTTAACATTATTGCAAATATTAGGGGATATTGTATGCAGGGGGGGGATCTTGGTTTGGGGAAAAAAATAGAAAAATTATCCTGTCTGCTCCAATACCTGAATTATTTTTACTTCTGTACTTTGTTCCTTTCTGACTTATTTTGATTTTGATTTCCTATCCAGTTCTGTGCTTGCCTTTTGGAGATCCCAGGCTACTCATTGTTTACCTAATCATCACTACTCTGGCCTTCAGTAGAGCAACTCCGTCTGCTTCACATAAGCTTGTTCTTCCTTCCTTGGGACAGGTGGAGGATCTCAGTATCACAACAAACAGTTTTCCATTCTTTGCTTTATTTTCTAGATAACACTTATATGAGGCAAGCATCACTATTGTCTCAATTTTATGGACCAGGAAAATCAAAACTCAAAAAATTAAAGGGTTTCCTCAAGGTGTAACCCTTGGAGTTTATTGCTGAAGGAGACAGGTCCTGATGATGGATAACTGCAAAGGAAGTAAAAATTCAGTTTAACTTAATTTGAACTTTTAAAATATATTTTAGGCAGGTGGTTTTAAGAAATAAGAGCTAAGATTATAGAACCCAACCTTGTGCTCATGATGGACTAATTTACAGATGAGCAGGCTGAAGCACAGGAAGGTTAAGAAGCACAGGAATTATCAGAGCTGGTGTATGAGCCCAGGCAATCTGTCTCCACTTCACTGTACTATCTTGCAGTAATAAAGAATATGTAGGAACTACTTAAGAAAACACAAATATAGGTGTTTTCAATTATTCGTAAAACCCTACAGAAGGTGAAAGTTTTGTAAAGGGCAGGAAGCTCAGTTTTAGAAGAGCCAGATGCAATAATGCCTTATGTTTGAACAGAGATTTTCTCCAAAAAGATCAGTAATTTGCTTTATATCCCTGCCCACCTTCTGACCTAAGGCCTTCTTTGTTAATAAGGAAAAGATTAAAGGAGTGAAGAGAAAAAAAATGAATTTCTCTATTTAAATGATCAAATAAAATGGTGATTGCAGCTGAATACTCAGCTAAAACTTCAGTCAAATGTGAACCAGCCTGAGATTAGAAGGGTTTAAAGCTCTCAAGCAAATCTGTAAGAGGTGGATCAGGGTCCACTCTTCATCAGAGCTGATTGTAGGTGGATGTTTAATGAGAAGATAATATGTCTTCTGAAACAGAAAAACACCTTAGAAATGTAAGTTGACATTCACTCAGCTCTCCAAGATTCGGCCTTTCTATGTGATTGTGTGCTTCATGCTCATGTGCCAGAAATAAAGTCTGGGAGTGGCAGGAAGATTCTGGGGCTCTGTGAGATGAGTTGATGCCTCAGGTGGCATATTTATTCCACGAATTAGAATAAATATGACAGATCAGCTTGGTCCATTCACTAGACTTGCACAAGGAGAGAGTGTTGGGGAAATACACTGGAGTCATATGTGTCAGGTGTTCTACTTTCTAAACTACCTTCAGGTGCTTAATTAATCCAAGGGGAAAAATTCTGGTTTATTTCCCAATAAGGATGGAAAGGCATGTTGGAAATTCCTCTGGTCAGTCAGTAACCAGATGGACACCTAATCCTGTAGATATTTCACTGAAACATCTGTGGAAGAATGCATTGTGGGGACATGGGAAACACGGTCCCAGGGAAAACCTCTTCTATTTCACCATGGGGGTTCTATGTTTGCTCATGGCTTAGGAGTAGAGATAGGAATTGTTTCAGGTTATATGAGGCTAATCCCAGAGCCTACTTTGAACGTCAGGCTATGTTGTTGAGGCCGTGTGTCAATTTTGATACATATCCTCAGGGGTGGTTTGTGTCCAGTGGAGCTCAGTGCAGTTTTGACTTTCAGTGTCCTCTCTGAAACTGAAAGTTTGAGAGGAAATAAAGGAAGTAGGGAAGGGATATGTGAACTCATGGGCTACTTCTCAGTATAATTTGGAGTCCTCTGGTACTCCTGACCCTCTCCAGAGCTGGCACTCCAGTTCTTCATGCAACACTCCTAGGACATGTTCCATGCTACTAAAGCTGTTTGAGGCAAAGCATTGGCAGCAAGAAGGCCTCAGCTTTCATTTATTGGAATACAAATGACTACTAAAATGCAGTTTCCTGTTTGCACAATTACTATGGTGTATACATTTATAGAACACTCCTTGGGCACTTTAGCTGTGGGAGGAGTACCAACAGAAGCATTTTAGTCATTTCTAATCTATGTTTACTTTTTGTTGTCACAGAATTTCTCTTCTGAATCCGTAGATATGAGATAAAGCAATCAAGAGTTCCTTATTTAACATTCTCTAAGGTTTCTCCAAGTCAGGCACCATAGAGGGCAAGTACAATGTTTTTGTTCTCGGAAACCAGATGGGAATGCAGTATATATACACATACACAACAAAAGGCAAAAGGTATTCTTTTACCTTTGATATAAATATGTAAAATATATATCTGAACATACACATGAAAGTATCACCTCTTAAAATCCTTTAAGTAACATTTTTATTAAATAACTTTAAAAAAAACCGTATTGACCACACAGAAGCACATGTCCGGCATAATACATAAAATCAACACTTTAAGCTAAAAGCAATGTCTAAAAATAATGTTATTAAACTTGAAAATAATGTTATTCACCAAAATTTCTGTAAAGACTGATAAGGGCCTATTTGTACTGTCATTTTCATTTACCCCATGATTTAAGATATCTCAAAATGGCCCCTTATATTTAGGGAGTAATTGTGAAGTAAGAAAACAACTGGTTGAGGCATGCATGCCTTTTTATATCACAGTCATTAAACATGTTTTCTTTAAGGTACTAGCAATAGCAGCCTAAGAATCACAACCAAGGATGCCCTTTATTCTGGTGAGAGGCGTTTTGTTGTCAAGCTTAGTTACCTGGGTTAGAATCTTTTCCCTCTCACTTTATAGCTGTATGTCCTAGAATAAGTGACTTATAATTGTTAAACTGTTTCATCTGCTGACAATGGGAAAATTATTCTAGGGTTCCTATGAGTATATAAAGCATACATACAGTATATAAAATGCTTAGCTCTAGTGCTTGGTTTATGATAAACACTAAAGTTGTGTTATTGTCATGATCATGGATGCGTGAAGAATTTAAAAAATTAGAAACCTTTCACTTTGATTTTGTTATTTTGTTCAGAACAACTAAGATTGTGCATTTCACATAGGTGTTAATGCAGTTTGGTTTAGTATCATCACAAATTGGAATGCGTTTATTCTGTGAGCTTTGCTCATGGAATATGGATTTATGAAGAGCTATCTTAATATTTGAGTCTTCTTAGAGTAGGTCAGAAGACATGATGAGTTTTAGGTTGTAAGAAACTTAGCTGCTATAATGGGTGATAGAATTGCATCATTAGCTAACATTAAGTATTCACAGCAAAAAGGGAAGTAGGGAGTAGAGCTATTGATTAGGTCTTCAGACAAATCATACAATGTAGTCAAAGTATAATTTCCTCGAAAGAGCTATGTCTATTCTTATGAGCAGTTCTCTAAAAAGCCATCAGGTGTGCTTGGGAGACTGAGGTGGGAGGATTGCTTGAGGCCAGGAGTTTAAGATCAGCCTGGGACACATAGCAAGACCTAGTCTCTACCAAAAAAAAAAAAAAAAAAAAAATCAGCCAGATGTAGTATCACATCCTAGCTCCTTGGCAGGCTGAAGTGAGAGGATCACTCGAATCCAGGAGTTTGAGGCTGCAGTGAGCTATGATTGTGCCACTGCATTGCAGCTTGGGTGACAGAGCAAGACCCTATCTCTTAAAAAAAAAAAAAAAAAAAAACCATCAAGTAATGTTGTGGGAGCTCATTCTTCCCCTTACCAGAGAAAACGTTTTCCCACCTTCTATTTCTTCCCAGTCCTTGTCCTTACAGGAGGAAGGGATAGACTCAGGTTGATCAGACTCAGATAGTCCCACGGCCATGTTTTATACTGTGGGAAAGTGGTGAAGGTGTCACTCCTACCTCCTGAGATCTGACATAGGACTGGCTTCTCAGTCCCTCCAGCCTCAGCCGGTCTCTTGAATGCTCCTTTACACCCTGCTATGCATCCCAAGACTCTTATTTCTCTTGCAATAAGATCTGCAGCTTCCTTCTTTTCTACATGGCAGCTTGTATTGGGGCTATTTCCCAGGCATGAACCAGATAGCACATGCCACACAGTGCTGGATGCTGGGGGTAAACAAGGTCTTCCCAGCTGTCTCTCTTCCTTCTTTTGTTCTTGCACTGGTGTGCATGTTTTATGTTGTACTTTCCTTAGATTGCAGTTGTTTGATCTCACCCTGAGAATTGATCTTGATGTGCCTGCACATTCGTCAAATGTGGGGAGTAAGTAAGGAGGCTCATTTAGGGATTTCAATATAAGTTACGGTCTCTCTCTATCTGGCTTTCATTAGACCATGACTTTGAGGCATTTGATAGGCTTCATCAAGCTGTTAACAAAGCTGATACTTTGTTCCCCATTTAGCCTAGTTTCTTTCTTTGGCTTCATTTCTTAGTTTCAGGTTTTAACAAATAGAACTATCTCTTTTTTCAAAAGTTGGAAAGTCTGGTCCAGTCTAGTCTCAAAGTCTCACAATCTCATGCAATCCAACCTTTTCTCTCCTTCAGGTCTGACTGAGCTCAGATTCCAAGATCTGCAGTAGGATAAATAGTTTAGTCTTTTTCATCACTCATTCTGATACTTTCCTTCTTCCTCCATTCACTGCTTGTAACTCATCTGGGATTGGGGAGCGTGAAGAAAAGACGAAACAGGTAAAGGAAGCAAAAAAATATATATATGTAGCTCGGATGATTTGACGTTTCTCTTGGCTGCTAAAATGGCATCAATAGGGGCAGGTATTCAAATACTGACTTTCTCCTGTGGAGTGTTTTTCTGAGTAATTCCATTTGTAGATCTCTGTTTTGAGTAATGCCTCTATTGCTTTGAAAGTCCTCTTGAGAGGCTCATCCCTCCAGACTTTCTGTTAGAATCACTCTGGGGATACCTTGCTTCTTCAGGTGTGCTTTTAGATGGACCCATATCTGGTCTATGGGAAACAAGCATCTTGCTGTTGATGGAAGTGCAGCACACTACCATTCCACCCGGGCTGTCTCTCCTCTTGTCTTCAGGAGAAGCTGCAGCCATCCTCTTGATGGTAGACTTTTCCAGGCGACAGTCACAAGACCATGGCCCTCAAACTCCAGTTCTTTGTGTGGTTCTCAGAAGCTGTCTTCCTTAGCTTTAGGCATAGAAAGTGGATTCTCCCTCTGCTCTTGGAAACTGGGAGACTCAAAGTGAGTCACAGCCGAGAGTTTCAAAACTGGTTCCCAGTATCTTAGCATGTCCTCCATAAGTGATATTTCACTAATTGTTCTGTAGAAACTCCGAGAAAATAGGAAAAGACAAATTTAACATTTTATTATACTTATATATAGATGCATAGTATGTGGTTACTAAATGAACCACATTTACTGACAATACAAGAGTGTTATTCAATTAACACTCTTGAAATCTTAAACTTGGATATAGCCCAATCCTTCAGTGGAATTTTAGTTTTAACCATTATTTGATTCCCAAGAAATGGACATTCACTGGTTCTCATCATAAATCACATGATAGATATTAAAATCAATGAGGACAGTCGCTTTTTGTCAGTGAAAAAGGGCTTGGAATTTTAATAGTAGGGATTAACACACCTGTAGCTTAGACCTCTAAATAGCATACTATTGTCTGGCCTACATAGTTGGAATTTGAGCTGCAAACACGGCATAACATGTATTCTTTGCCTCTAGCCCTTTATTGTTTTTTTCTTGCAGGTATTTTCACAAGGATGGTCCTAGGGCTGTAAGAAAATAGAGGTTCTGACAACTGTTTCATAATTCGACAGTTGAAAATGTAAAATTTTACAAACTGAGAAAATAGTTTATTAACTTTAACCAGGTTTTTCCAGACTCCCCCTGGGCAGTAAAAGCAATTTATAAAACCTGTTTTCAATGGGAATTCAAATCTTCCTCCACAACATGTGCCTGCATAATCTAAGTGAGAATTGTTTTAAAACAAATACATTTAGAAATGAGCTATGGGGATACTTGAGGAAGCATGGTATAATCAGGATTAGTTTAGAAAATTTAAGATGGGAGCCTGCCTTTATTAACTGATTATTTTCCTTCTAGATGCTTTCTACTCTTAGGGGATAAGCACTTCATTTTATACTCTAATATTTTCATAAGTTTTATTGGAGTTCATTCCTAAGGTCATGTAATGGCAGAATACTTAATAGGTTTTATGACACTGGCCTTCTAGGTCCTTACAGAGCCACAGAGTAACCTGAAGCATTCCTTATTTACTTCTTTTTGTGGACAGATGAAGAGATGCATAAGGTCTATCTTTGTGTTACCTTAAAGATAAAACATTAACTCCTTTTATTTTCCCTCTTCTCTGTTTCACTTTTTGGAGGAGTCTTGCAATTGTCAAATTTTTACTTTCAGGAAAGCCAAAGGCAGTACATGAAATATTAAACTAACTTTCTGAAGAGTTGTTTCTAAGATCTGGAGGTGAAAAGAACGTCTGGAAATGAAAATGTTTGGATTATTTTCATTATATACGGAAACTCACTAGAGAGTTTGCTGTTGCTTAATGGACTATAATGCACGTTGTTGATGTTACTGTTGTTGGAGACGTGTACTTTCTACTTGCCTGACAAAGGGTCCTTTAACTTAAAAGTAAAAACAATGAGGGGTGGCTTACTCACTGTAATGAGTGTAGCAAGTAGTTTGATATAATATATGTGAGACTTTCATTGGTGAAGAACAAAATCAAGTCACTGAAATATATAATTTTAGGGAAAAAATGATGTCTCCTTGAAAATTTCAGGATGGTCATAGATGTAAAAGGCAGGTGAATGGAAATGAATTAATCTCTATGATAACTGTAATCATCATACTATTGGAAGGGTCTTGTTGCTGTTTAGGACAATTCTTGGAATCTCTCTGGATGTATCTGGGGAAAAAAATGTTTCCAAACCTGGTTTGGCTCTAAGTTTAGACCTGCCCCCAATTTGTGAACTAACTTTGAGGTGATGTCTGGAGAGACGCATGTTCTGGAGAGACAGTTCTCTGGAGGCTGCGTTATGTTCAGATTGGGAAATGTTTCTACTCATAGGCTGGTCCATGCACAAAGTGCACAAGTGTTATTTTTGGGATAATAGCCTGTGCCACTATTAATTTATTGCTTCTTAGCTCCAAATTTACACTTCAAGGTATATCCCGTGATAATAGAGGGAACTTCTTTAGGCATCTCTTCTTCCTAGTAAGTATAACACTAAGCTTTCTCAGCAGAGGGTGATGGGGAGGTATTGCAGGAGGAAGTGGCTCTCCTGCTGTTTTCTGCTATGGCAGAGGGAGGTGGGGTGGAAGGGCTTAGCAGTGTCTGGGTGTGAACATCTGGTAGAGAGGTCCATTCCAGCCATGGGACCAGAGTCCTCAGCTACCTTGCAGCCTTGGCCTGGTGATAACCTTTCTGTGCCCCTTTTGAAT
Source organism: Pongo abelii (assembly GCF_028885655.2). NCBI lineage: Eukaryota > Metazoa > Chordata > Mammalia > Primates > Hominidae > Pongo > Pongo abelii. The sequence goes on along the minus strand of NC_071990.2, from coordinate 79,166,027 downwards.
TGAGAAGTGGTGTTTCAAAGGCTTCCTACTTGCACCAGCGCCCAAAGGCCTCCCAATCCTACTGGCTCCCAGATTCGCTCTATACCCTGGAGGGATCTGACCTTTTCTGCATGCCCACAACACTGATTGTTGATCACTTGCTCTTTACCTTCACTCTAGGGGGTTGCCTCCCACTTGCTCAATGACTGCAGACTAGCTCCAGGCTGGAACCAGAAAACTTCTGGTTTTCCATGAGCTGAAATATACTTTTTCCGATGAGGTCTAAACCCTAACCTTGGGGAAGGGATGCCTTTTGAAATTTGTTGTTCTTTGGGTACTCTCCATCTGCCCTGGGATACCATGTAGAATTCCTTATATCTTATTCTCCTTTATTAAGTTTAATTTTTCTTTATACTAATCTTCCTCTGTTTAACACACTTTATAGTTTCTACCTCCAGATTAGACCCAGACTGCTACAGAGTCAAATATCAATTATTCATATGGGTACAGAAAAGTGATTTCTAGGTAATATCTGGATTGAAATGGGGGACACGTTTAAGGAAGTCAGCATAGTATAGTGAGTGCAGTGTCTGTCTCAGGTCAGAAGATGTTTCATGTTGTGGTGATGCTAGAGATGGTCTCCTGATGGGTGCTTTGTGGAGCAATTCTACAGGGTTGTTGCCTCCCTGGGTGTGTCTGGCAAAGAAAGCTAATGTACTTTTAAGGACATTACCTGGGATAATGTGACACACGTGAGTGATAAAGAACAAGACAGCTATTCTTTCAAGAATTATTTACCAAGTGCCTAGTGTGTGCTGAGCACTGTCCTAGGTACTGAAGAGACAGCAAGGGGAAAACCAGAACAAAACAAAATCTCTGCATTTATTTTTACTTAGCCCTTTCCTTCATGTTGTCTTTTGCTTACCTGACACTTCAAGTTGGTGCTTCTCACTTTGTACTTGGCATTCTTGTTATCAACAGAATAAAGCATTTCACATAACCTGGCTACAAGTGAAGTAGAGGGTGGAGAGGAGCAAGTTTGGAGCCGTGAATTGTATGAAACCAACCATTTTAAAGACAAATTTAAGTAAACAAGTCTTTTGAACAAACCTTTCAAAGAGATTTTACTGCCTTTAGATTAATAGCAACAGGTAAATGAAAAATTAGACATAGGTAGTGTGTGAAATTGGCTTTGAATTTCTCATTAATTAAGAATTCTCAGTGACCTGGCTGGTCTAATTACACTGGTTGGGAAATTTGATCATTTGTGAAACGAAACATGCAGCTATACCACTCACTTAAGAAACTCAAATGAGACTTGACATGGTCTCTGAAAGAATCAATGTTACAATTACCTCCAGCCCAGAGGAGACTCAGTGGGGCTGGACCTCAGCTCTTGGGTTCTTGCAATACATTTTTGCAGAAATGAATTTACTTCATTCATATGCCACTCTGCTTTGTTACATATGAGAGGGACTAAATCTGTCATCAGAACATTTTTGATTACAGGACATATTAACAGAGTCCTTTATGATGATCAATTGTTTGAGTCCAAACCAGCAGTAGCTTTGACTTGTTAGAGAGGTTCACATATTTTCACTGAAGGTAATTGCTGCTTTTTTTAAGGAATAAACTGCAAGAAGAATACTTCAGATTCTTTTGTCTTTACTTCAAATGGTCTGAGGTGGAGGGACACTGATGTTCTAAACTTTTTATTTCTTTATTTTCCACCCCCTGAGTCTTCACAGTTTCTGGGAAATTGAACTCATGACTGCTCTTTGCCCTTTACCTCTTTGTCTTCGTCTTCCCTAAAGTAAGAAGGAAGGCAGGGGGCAGTGGAGGAGAAAATGCCGTCTGGATATTATGATGTAATAGGAAACAAGCTACTTGATACTTGAGAAAACACCATTCATTAGATAAGATAATATTTAAAATCATGTTGACATTTTATGTTGTACACATGAAAACCAGCTATTTCCTTGGACTAACATTTTCATGTTCAAATTTTATGATTAAAATTAATTCAAAATTTCTATTTGAGTGATACTACAGAGCCAGCAAATTAAAATGTATGTAGCATTTAAATGAGTGACAATATTTCAATAAAGTGTCTATAAGGAACTTTCATATTAAGAATTTGGTGAATGAGCCTAATTTGGCTTGTTTCAATGTGAGTATATATAAAAAAGATATATAGAGTATATATAAAAAAGAAAAGCACATTTTCAAAGATAATTTTATTAAACCTTTAATGTATGCTGTTAGACCCATAATCACCTATAGTAATATTATCTTCCATTTGTATCTTCCCTTTATTAGGCCCTGAGTACAGACCTTGATATATTATACAGGCTCAGTAAAGGGGAAGCTACTATTATGACAGCCTTGGTACACAGAATTCAAGACACATGCTATCCACGCAATGTAGTTATTTAGAGAGCAGGATATCTGTGCCTTTTGTACAGCTGGACTTAAGGGTCAGGGTTGGAAGAATTCCTATTCTATGGAGGCAATATACTGTGGAGAAAAGAGGACTCACCTCCTGAGACCTTGATTCTAGTTTCAGTTTTGCTACTAACCTACTATGTGAACTCAGGAAAGTGAATTAACCTCTCTGAGCCTGGGTTTCATCATATATAAAGTGAAGGGATTGAATTAGATGCCCTCCAAGATTCTTCCAGCCATCAATGTAATTCCACCTTTTTGGGGGATTTAGTTTTTATGTGTGTAAGACTATTATTAGCCAAGTGCAGACCAAAGGAAAGGCACATTTAAATGATTTGCTACACTCAGATTTAGTAGTCAAAATTAGTAGTATTCCAGGTTCTTCAACTTTTATATATTGATGTTGAAGACCTTGCTTCACTGGTCTGACACTCAGAGCAGCAGCAAAGCAGCATAATTTGTTTCTCCAGAAACTGAACGAGGAAATCTGGTGATTTTGGCAGTTCATCTTTACTTCTGGGGAAAAAAAAACCAACTGAATCCAAGAGCTTAAAAAATGTTGCTCTTAATTTTCTTTTAAACAGAAAAGAGATTTAGTGATAACAGCAATGAGAGGATGCTTTCTTGAAACCAGTTCAATAAACACATATTGAACTTCTATTAAAGGTTTACAACCTCTTATCCATAAATCTGAAATCCAAAGAGCTCTAAAAACCCTGAGATCATTTAGTAGCAAGACCTGACCTGAATGGATATGAGGCTATGTACATTTTTTGTTTATCCTACTTAGTGTGAATACACATTCCTCTCACTGAAGAAATTGATGTATTTGTTTTTTTTTTGGAGTGCCACCACAGAACCTGCTGGGAATGTTCCTTAAAATGTAGTACATGGCTTGTAATACCATTCTAAGCATTGAAAAGTTCTGAATTCCAAAGCTATCTGGTCCCAAGGTTTTAAGTAAAAAAAAATTTGACATGTGTGTGACAAGAGTGAGGGCAGACAAGAGGATGGCTGGAGGGCAACTGAATGTAATGCAAAGGTAAATAGGACTCACTTTTCTCAAATAATTCCCAGACATATTCAACAATACAATATGATATGCTTTGTAGAAGGTACGTGGACAAAATTTAAGAGAAAACAAGGATTTCTGCTGGGATTATGGGCATTTCATAGAGAAGGGGATGTTTGAATTGGGTCCTAAGGATAATAGATATTTTTCATAGGAAAAGCCATTCCAAACAGAAAGAAGAGAGGCATGGACATTCATGGGGTATGGGGGCCCCACAGCTTCTCTGCAGCTGAGTTAGAGAGGCTGAGGAGAGGTTATTATGGATCCAAGTGCCTGAAAATGAGACTGGGATTATTATTTGCTGCCTTGTATGCCATGTTAATAACCATCCACCACTCCCCACTTATGTTGTGTTCTCTAGAGGTCTACTCTGAGAAGACTGTTCGTGTGTAAAGACTTTGTTAAGGCCGGGCGTGGTGGCTCACGCACTTTGGGAGGCCGAGGTGGGCAGATCACCAGGTCAGGAGATCAAGACCATCCTGGATAACATGGCGAAACCCTGTCTTACTAAAAATACAAAAAATTAGCCGGGCGTGGTGGCGGACACCTGTAGTCCCAGGTACTCGGGAGGCTGAGGCAGGAGAATGGCAGGAACCCTGGGAGGCGGAGCTGGCAGTGAGCCAAGGTCACGCTACTGCACTCTAGCCTGGGCGACAGAGCGAGACTCTGTCTCAAAAAAGGAGAAAAAAATACTTTGTTAAGGAAGCACACCCACAAAGACCTGTAAGGGAATGGAACAGCAGGAGAGGGAAGGGCAAGAAGCCAAGGAAGGGAGCTTGCTTTTTAGGCAAAATTTCAGAAGTGACTTCACCCTGATTCTGTAGGGGGCACTAGAGTGAAAGAAAAGCCTTAAATACTCCTGCACCTGTCAGTCATTAAGGACCAGGTCCTTGAGGCATGGAGTGGGTTGATGATGTAAATTTCCAGGCCCTTCAGCTGTCTCACCTGGGTGCTCCAAAAGCAAGGGCAAGTGCTTCTGCAAGTGATTGTGTGTGTGTGTGTGTGTGTGAAGTGTACTAAAGTGGTCAATGGAAATCTGAGGGGAAGGGGCACAGTGCTTTTTTTAATGCCACAAAGCCATTGGGTGACCTCTTATTGCATCTTAGCTTTGTACTTAGTACTTCAAATAATGATCTAGCAAATAATTATTTAATTCTCATAAGAACTCCACAAGGTAGGGGATATTTTCTGTTTTACAGATGAGAATTGTGGTGCTGGAAGGTCACTAACTGCTGACCAGTGTAGTTAGAAGGCCAGCGCTTAGAACCAAGTTCTTGCTGGCTCCCAAATTCCCTGTGTACAGCAGTGTCCTCTAGTTCCTCAGGGATCCTCACCTTCTTCCACCACACTTTTTACCTGAGCAACTCTGTTATGTAATCTATTTTCCATACTGCTTTTTTGCAAGCAGTTTTCTCTGAAAGAATTGTGAAGTTTATAAAGTTTTCAAACGGCTACAAATAATAGCCAAAGAAAGTTTTTAAGATGAAAATCATGATGAGACACTTCTAGAAAAGTGCTCTCTCTTTTATTATGTTTGGATTTTGGTTCTAATTGATGTATTCAAGGGTTCCTGAATAATGTTCATATTATAATAAAGCAGAACATTCTGTCTTATTTAAGTTTGCCTTGATTAAGAACATTATTGAATCAGAAATTATGCTTATTTTGTTGCTGCTGTGTTTTGTTTTTAATTTGAAATTCTTTTAGAACCTTTTAGAAAATAAGTTTCCAATGGCCAAGAAATGGAAAAAAATGAGTTGATACATTTAATTCCTGAAAATTCTCAATTGTGTTCAGTCTGTCTAGAATTAGATGCATTCTAATTCTGTTCATTTCTTGTAGTTCTAAAGCAGAATAGTCAGAAGAAACCTCTACAAAAAGTAATAAAACAGTTCAGCTTTTGGAGGTAAATGTATGCATGTATTAAAGTACTAAGAACATTTCTTTCTCTTTCACACACAAAGATGTCAAGGAGGTCACTTTTGTTTGTTTATTCATTTAACAAATATTTATTGAAAATCTTGGTATTATGAAATACCAAGCATCAAACAAAGTGGCAATATTTCTGCTTTCATGGGATTTACAATGTAGTAGAGGAGAATAAATTATGATTATGTAGCATTACTGTTATTGCAAACAAAACAAAAATTCTAAGCTCTGGTATTTGAGAGTCTGGGGAAAAATGGTATTTCTATGGAAATTAGTTATTTTAGATTGTGTGTTTAGCTGCAAAGAAAATAAATCTCCTGAGAATTGAACTCAGCAAATATTGATGGAACATCTACTATATGCCAAGCACTGTTAGCACTGTTAATGAGTGACAGTAATTCCTTTGTTGGATACAATGAGCATGGCAAACTAAAACCATGTGAAGAATATTTTTGGGTGAGTTGAAATTCTACCAGCTATCAAAATGGATTTTATAGGTGAGCATTTAAAATAAAACAAATATATGTAGGCATCATAAGTAGCACAATGAAGATTTTTCTATATTATTACAGAATTCAGTTTTATTCAGGAATAAAAACACTTGGGAAAGAACACAGATTTTTTTTTTTCAATACAAGAATTTTGAATTCATTTGGACAAGTCAACTGTAAAAACATATTTTTGAGCCATCTGGAGAAACTTGATCATGAACTGAATTTTAGATTATACCAGAAATTATTGTTAATTTTGTTAGGTGTTATAACAGCATTATGATTAGAAAAGTAAATGTCCACCTTTTTTTAGAGATTGGCACTGACAAAAGTAGAGGTAAAAATTATTTACTGTCTGCAATTTGCTTTTAAATACTTCAGCAAAGAAAGCAAGAAACAAGGATAAAGCAAGTATGGAATATTCTTGACCACTACTGAATATGATAGAGGGATATATAGTTCATTACGCTATTCTCTCCACCTCTGTGTATATTTCAAGATTTTTGTATTAAAAAATTAACTGCCAAATTTAATTCCTTTATGGAAAATTATTTTCTTGTTTACCTTTTGTTTTTCTTGACATTTCTATATTTGGAATTTTCTGTCTTGTAGACCACAACATAGCATTTTAGCATATCAGGAAAAATCATTCTGCTTCTCAGTGATATACTTGATATTCTGTAGAACCCAAGCTTCTTTTTTCTCAGAGGCTTTGCTTACTGCTTCAGTCAGAACTCTTCATCCAAGGCCTCTTGTGTGGTTATTCTGCAGCTGTCCTTAACTGAACTCCTGGTTAAAGCTATTGCTTCCTCCAACCCATATTGTTATCTTTCTTGGTTTTCTATCCTGTTTTGTTTGATTGAGCCTCTATTAATCCTTTAAAAAACAGTAGAACACAAATTTTTAGTGACTTCCTATTCATGCACAGCTACGCTTGTTAGTGTTATTTCAGACATATTATTGTACTGTCTATCTGTAGGAAACAAGAGTTAGCTGTATTGCAAGTGTTTTCACTTTAAATACTCACAACTTTTTTTCCTAGCTACATTCCATCCAATCTCTTCTCTTTGGAGAGAAGACAGTCTTTTCTGTCTTTGCTTGTTGTGTTTTATCAGTTGTATCAATATTGATGAGCCAAGAGGAAATAAATGTTGCTGAAAAATAAATCTGTTCTTTTGCCTTTCCCCTAGACTGCCTCCCAGATTCACTGCCAGCATCAGCATGCTTGACTAGGAGAGTCAGGAGGGCCCTGCCAAGTCTGATGCACTATCTCTACCATGACACCCTGAGGAGGAACTTGGATTTCAAACTAGTGAGCAGTCGGTACAATGTATTTCACGATTCCTTTCAACAGAAAGGAATATGAGCTTTCAACAGAAAGGAATATGAGCTTGAAATATATTCACAGAGTCTGTCATCTTTTCTTATCTCTCCAACAAAGAGAAGAGCTTTCTTTCTAGTTTGGACTGCCAATGTCTTCCCTTCCACCTTGGGCTCATTCTGTTGCAATTTGGCACTGCCAACCCAGGTATTGAATTTATATTCCCTCCACTTATTTAATGTCAACCCCTTCTCAAAGAGCCGAATTGAGTTTTGCCTTGTTTACTAAACTTTTCCTGCCATTTCCAGTGCACATGACTCTTTCAGCTCTTTGAACAGTTTTATGGCTACAATCACACAGTGTTAACATTTTCCCCAAAGTTTTTCATGTATGTTGGTATAATTTTTCCAAATATTCAAGAGAAGAAGCTATTTTTATTCTTTATATGTATGTCTGACGGTGCTGAGTACTCCTTCTGTTTTCCATACTACTGTGGGAATTCATTCAACCACTGAAAAAATTTATCTATGTCATTCACAGTTGGGTGTGATATAGGCACAAAAAATGCTACAAAACATAAAGGCAGCTACTGTTTCCTAGGCTTTTACAGCATAGACAAGGAAAGAAACATGAAAAGATATGTAACAAGACTGACACAGAGATACATTTAAAAATATTTATTTATTCATTACTGAGTACTTCTCAGTTGATTAGGAACACAATCACAGCCCCTGAAGTTGTGGGGGTTATTGACTATAGAGCTGTTAAGTGTCAGAAGGGCTGCAAAGAACCCAAGGAGACAGCAGTGAGTGCTCACGCTTTCTCTCGCTCGCACGCTCTCTCTCTCTCTCTCTCTCTCTCTCTCTCTCTCTCTCTCTCATCTCTGTCACTGTATCTTTCTCTCTCTCCCTGGATGACAAGAAAAGTAAGAAAGAGGAAAAATAATGAATAACTATGAAAGAGACTGAGTTCTTTTTTTCTCCAGCAAAATCCAAGAGACTCTTGTGGAAATGTCTTCCATAGAAACAAGGGTAGACAGATAAAAGATCTTGTGTTATCTGCTGCCTCCCAGAAGGGGAGAAGTACAGAACTTACAGTCCAGGTTAACTGGAGGCTTGGAGAATGAAAATAGAAACAGGAAGAAGAGGAATGACAACAACAATAAAAATAACAAAATAAGTGTCTTTAAGATTCATCCTCTGCATTGGGGACCTTAGAGTGTTGGGATGCTGAACTCAAAAGCAGCAAAGCCCAGAGTTCCCATACATTGGTAGAAAAAAATCATCTCCCTTCTCTCACTTTCCATGTATTTTCTTCCCATGGCAAATTGGCATCTGCTTTCACCATTTTACAGAAATTATTCCTCATAAAGCCAACAGTGACAGCCTCATTGTCAAATGGGCACTTTCAGTCTACATACTATTGGGCTTCTCTGTCGAATTTATTTTTGCGATCTCTGCTTCCTTAAACAATCAGTTTCAAAACTTGAATTCTGTGACTTTAGTGTACTTTCTCCACTGCACCCTTAATTCCTTTCATGTTTGCTCAAGTTCGAGTTTTCTATTCTCAGCCAATATCTTTACTCCATCTATGTGCTCTTCTATGCTGATCTCATCTGCCCTCACAGTTTTGGGTACTACATATATGCTAATTCCTGGCAAGTATTTTTGTGTGTAGATTCTTCATACAACACCTTCAGCTCTACATCTAATATGCCCTTCAAATTCTGCATAGTTAAAATAGAACTCTACTTCCCTCTATAAAAAAGTCCCTTTCCAGTCTTTATTGCAGCTGGTGGTATTGCTATCCACCTAGTTCTCCTGAGAACTTCAGAGCAGTTATTGAGACTTCCTTCTCCCCCACCAACTATGTCTAATCAATCTCTAAGTATTTTCCAAATATGTCTTCATTGCTTTGTTTCTATTATCCCTGTTCTAGTTAGCTTGAATTCCTATAATGCTTTCCTAAGTGGTTTCTGAATATTCAGTCTTTTTCCCCTTTCAACTCCATTTTCTAAACAGGTAAGAGACTAAACTTGTTAAACACAAATCTAATATTCATTACTCTTCTTAAAACTTTCAGTATCACTTAATACATGTCAATTTTCTCTCCATAGAATTTAAGACCCTCCATTAGCTCCTACTTACTTCCTGTTTCATCATCTCTTCAACTGGCACCTGACAAGCAGTGTTTATGGTTACATGATTTCACACGTCTGTGTCATTGCTCTTCTTGAAATGTCCTCACCCTCTTCACCTCCTTGACTAACGTATTTCTGCTTATTTTGGCAACTAAGAAGTATCTCCAATTTTTTTATGATTGCAACCCTTTGGGGCTTTAGGGGTGAATTAGTCCATTTTCATGCTGCTGATAAAGACATACTTGAAACTGGGCAATTTACAAAAGAAAGAGGTTTAATGGACTTACAGTTCCATGGACTGGGGAAGCCTCACAATCATGGCAGAAGGTGAAAGGCACATCTCACATGGCAGCAGACAAGAGAACAGGTAGCTTGTGTAGGGAAACTCCCCCTTATGGAACCATCAGATCTCGTGAGACTAATTCACTATCATGAGAACAGCATGGGAAAGGCCTGCCCCTGTGATTCAATTACCTCCTACCAGGTCCCTCCTGCAACACATGGGAATTCAAAATGAGATTTGGGTGGGGACACAGTCAAACCATATTATTCCCCCCCGGCCCCTCCCAAATCTTATGTCCTCACATTTCAAAATGAATCATGCCTTCCCAACAGTTCCCCAAAATCTTAACTCATTTCAGCATTAACTCAAAAGTCCACAGTCCAATGTCTCATCTGAGACAAGGCAAGTCTCTTGCATCTATGAGCCTGTAAAATCAAAAGCAAGTACCGCCTAGATACAATGGCAGTACAGGCATTGGGTAAATACAGCCATTCCGAACAGGAGAAATTGGCCAAAGCAAAACGGCTACAGGGCCCATGCAAGTCTGAAATACAGTGGGGCAGTCAAATCTTAAAGCTCCAAAATGATCTCCTTTGACTCCATGTCTCACGTCCAGTTCATGCTGATGCAAGAGGTTGGCTCCCATGGCCTTGGGCAGCTCCTCCCCTGTGGCTTTGCAGGGTATAGCCTCCCTCCCAGCTGCATTCATGGGCTGGCATTGAGTGTCTGCAGCTTTTCCAGGCACATGGTGCAAGCCATCAGAGGAGCTATCATTCTGGGGTCTGGAGAACTGCGGCCCTCTTCTCACTGCTCCACTATTCAGTGTCCCAGCAGGGACTCTGTGTGGGGGCTCCAACCCCACATTTCCCTTCCACAATGCCCTAGCAGAGGTTCTCCATGAGGGCCCCACCCCTGCAGCAAACTTCTGCCTGGGCATGAAGGTGTTTCCATACATCTTCTGAAATCTAAATGGAGGTTCCCCAACCTCAATTCTTGACTGCTCTACACCCGCAGGCTCAACACCACATGGAAGCTGCCAAGGACTGGGGCTTCCACATGTTGAAACCACAGCTTGAGCTGTACCTTGGCCCCTTTTAGTCATGGCTGGAGTGGCTGGGATGCAGAGCACGAAGTGCCTAGACTGTACACAGCAGAGTGACCCTTGGGTGCGGCCCACAAAATGATTTTTTCTTCCTAATCCTGTGGGCCTGTGATGGGAGGGGCTGCCACAAAGGTCTCTAACATGCTCTGGAGACATTTTCCCCATTGTTTTGGTGATTGATATTTGGCTCTTCATTACTTATGCAAATATCTGCAGCCAGCTTGAATTTCTACTCAGAAAATGGGATTTTCTTTTCTGTTGCATTGTCAGGCTGCAAATTTGCTGAATTTTTATGCTCTGTTTCCCTTTTCAAACAGAATGCCTTTAACAGCACCCAAGTCACCTCTTGAATGCTTTGCTGCTTAGAAATTTTTTCCATCAGATACCCTAAATCATCTCTCTCAAGTTCAAAGTTCCAGAAATCTTTACAGCAGGGGCAAAATGCCACCATTCTCTTTGCCAAAATGTAACAAGAGTCACCTTTGCTTTAGTTCCCAACAAGTTCCTCATTCCATCTGAGACCACCTCAGCCTGGATTTTATTGCCATATTGCTATCAGCATTTTGGGCAAAGCCATTCAACAAGTCTCTAGGATGTTCCAAACTTTCCCACATTTTCCTGTCTTCCTCTGATCCCTCCAAACTGTTCCAAACTCTGCCTGTTATCGAGTTCTAAAGTCACTTCCACATTTTTGGGTATCTTTTCAGCAATGCCCCACTCCTGGTACCAGTTTACTGTATTAGTGAATTCTCACAGTGCTGATCAAGACATACCTGAGACTGGGCAGTGGACTTAGCATTCCACGTGGCTGGGGAAGCCTCACAATCATGGTGGAAGGTGAGAGGCCCATTTCGTATGGTGGCAGACAAGAGAAGAGAGAGCTCGTGCAAGGAAACTCCCTCTTATAGAACCATGAGATCTCATGAGACTTATTCACTATCACGAGAACAGCACAGGAAAGACCTGCCCCCATTCAATTACCTCCTCACAGGTCCTTCCCACAATACGTGGGGATTCAAGATGAGATTTGGGTGGGGACAAAGACCATATCAGGGGGTAATTTAAAATAATAGAAAGTAAGTCACATGGGATTTTAAAGTAGATTATATGAGAAGATTATAGTAGCCACATGATGCTGTGCATGACCTAAATGTCAGAGAAATTCAAATTTAGGCATGACATAGACCAAGAAATAGTCACAAAAGTTTCATCAAAATGCTGCTTCAGTTTTACCCCAATGGCTAACCCTTCCCATTATGAAAAGCCATTTAGTGAAATTGAACATTAGGAGAGATTTTGATTATTTTTTCCAGGGCACTGCCTTGTCCCTTCCAAATAGACCATGGTCAAATTTTATGGTGCCTCCAAGTCAGACATGTGAGCCCTAAATTATTTAGATTTTACATACTGGAAATGTGCACTCTTGCTTTTCTATCCTCACTGTTGGTGATAGGGAACTGAACTTAAATACATGTCTTCCAAGCCCTAAAGATCAATCAGTTGAAAATGGAGAAAACATGCAGCCCTCCATGAAAACCTATTCTGCTGTAAAGTCCCTGGGCGGAGACTAGGGTAGGGTATGTTTCTACCCTAATATTTAGAGTTCTTTATAATTAATATTAGGGTTGAATTGATTCGTTATGTTATATTACTATTCTTGAAGATTCAGCTTTTGAATTAAGTCTCTGAGAGAACTTCTATAAATTCTCAGACTAGGTTTTGTTTACTAATCTTCACTCCAGCCAGTATTTTGTGAATAACTCTGTCTTTACAGTTAAAACACTGAATTATATGTCTTTCTTTATATATCTACCTCTTCTGCTATCATGGGTTCATTGAGAGCAGGAACCTTGTTATAATTATTTCTATTTCCCCAAATCTAGAACAGGTGCATAGTAAAATGTTTACTAACAGGTGCATAGTAAAATGTTTGTTGAATGAGTAAACAAATTGGTGTTGGTTACAATGAAGTATAGATGCTAAAGAATCTATTCTCAATGTCTATTTAGTAATCAATAAATTTTTTGTTCTCTATATATCTATATATACACATATATAGATATAGATAGGTATGTTTTTCTAATAACAAATTTCTTAATATCATGTTGAGGCAATATTCTATATTTTAGCTCTTCCCAGAGGTACTAGAATGGGGAAAGAAATAACCTGAAGTGTTCCATAAGGCTAATAATATAGGATAATCCATATAAAAGAATTTACTAAAGATTGAATGGGGTAGGATGCTGCACTGGATATGTGATGGTGAGCTGCATGAGTACAGCTGCCCTCAGAAAGTGAAACTGAAAATCAGTCCCTAATACATTGGAACAAAAATATAGCCAGCTAAGGAGACAGTTAAGCTAACTCCCAAAGGAGTGAAATACATGACAATACCTGAATTATAATGTTATATCGGAACAAAGGTGATACCAAGCAACTGAGGAGCTGGACTAAAATGAAAATGTAAAAATGGTAAGTCATGGCCCCTATCACGGTAGTGCTCTTCCAACCTTTTCACAGGAAGAGGACCTTTGGCCAGTAACAAACCTCTCAGGGCCAAGTGGCCAGGGGTGTCTTTCTTGTTTCAGATGGCTGTTTCAGGCTTAGTCTGATGCCATCATAAAGGGCATCCTATGGGGGCCAGGGAGATATTTTCACATAGTAGAAATGGCACAAATGGAGAAGGCAGGGCAACAAGTGGTCCAGAATGGCAGGAACATTGTTGTGACGAGTAGGAGGCTGGTGTTAATAGTTAGGTGATAGGCTAAGTGTGTGGGGAGAATTGTCCACTGTTATAAGGTACTTGTTATTTAGGTGATAGGGATCATGGAAGATGACTAAGGCAGGGATTAGAGTTAGGGTACAGGAGTATCAAACTTGTGGTTTTGTACAAAATAGAATAAAGAATGGAATTAGGAAAACCTATTAGAAATTTTTGCATAGGTGAGGTAAGAAATGATGAAGGCCTAAACTAAGCAGTGGAAAGAATGTTAAATATGATACATGATGTAAAATGGACACCGGGCCAAAAAAAAAAAAAACCACTTCTAGCATCAACAAATCTTTAATACCACTCAATTGCCTAAACTTCATTTTGGATCAATTAAACACCTGTGAGTGATGTCTCTGAAGCCATTAAGCACTATTTTTTAAAAACATTAGGCACAGATATACATAACATGAAGTTTGCCTCTTCAGCCATTTTTAATGCACAATTCCATGGCGTGAAATACATCTACAGTGTTGTACAACCATCACCACTATCCATTTGTGGAGCCTTTTCATTACTCCAAACTGAAATTGTGCCCATTGAACATTAATTCCCAGTTCCATCCTCCCTCCAATCTGAAGTAACCTCTATTCTACTTTCTGTCTCTATAACCTTCCCTATTCTAGACATCACCCATAAGTGGAATCATACCATATTTGTCCTTCACATCTCTGCCTCTCACTTATTTTACATAGCATAATGTTTTTAAGGCTCATATATGTGGTAACATGTCAGAACTTTATGGATCAGTAATATTCCATTGTATGAATATATCAGATTTTGTTTATTCATTAATTTGTTGATGGATATTAGGCTTGTTTTTACCTTTTGACTCTTGTGAATAATAGTGCTATGAACATTGGTGCACAAGTATTTGAATTTCTGTTTTTAATTATTCTGGATTATACCTAGGAACTTTAAAGCCAGATTTAAAGCCTTCCTTTCACTATGGTAGTGTGTAGGAATGAAATGCCAGTGTGTGCACTCTGCCACGGGGAGCCCTGAATTCCCATTACTGTTCCTACCAGTCAGAAGAGGGCTAAATCATCAAATCATTCATTCTGGAAAGGGACAATGCCTTGGATTTCAAATAAATGACACCTTTTTGTTTTTCAAAGTTCAGGACAAAAACTGCTTTTATTTTTTTCATCACTCAGTAGGATCATGAGAGGTCCTACTGCAGCAGCACATGGAAAGTTATGGAAACTTATGAAAGGTTCTGGGCTGTGATGACTGACCCTTCTCCCCCACCACAGTGTGAGAGTCTGGGGAGAATTAAATTGCATCATTACCATTCACATTTTCTTGAAGACTCTCCTTAGTTAATAGCTAAAGCTGATGCTGAATTTGCCTCCTACAAGAGCACAGTGCTAAGGCTGAGAGATAGTAAAAGTGAATCTAAAACCTGATTATGGAAGATGGCTAAATATACAGCCAGGAAGAACTTCTCCCACCAAGAGAGACCAGACCATCAGGTAGACTGACACACTCTGAACAGATCTTTGGAAAGAAGGCATTGACAGTGGATACAGGGAAGACGTGGAACCCAGGGGCTGAAAGGGGAGGAAACTGGAAACCCTGCGTGTGGTTGCTGAGCACCAGGACTCATTCCTGTCCCCAAGTAGCTCCTAGGGAAGAGGTGGATTAAAAGGCATGAATAATTCCACTCTTGTCACAAACCTCTGGGATCCCAGCTGTGGGAGACCCCACAGCCCCCACAAACATTTGAATTGGCAGGGAGAACTACCTGGAGAGTTGACAGAGACAGAACTCCAGTCTGCACAGAGCCCAGAGTGTTTGGTGTGGAAACAGCTGCAGTAGAGCATAGCCATGGATGTCCATCCTCCAAGTCTTGCCATATGACACTTGGTGGCTTTAGTCTTTGTTAGCAGCTGGACATGGAGAGAGCAGGGTTATCCTGCCCATGGGATGGGGCCAGTCTGACATGAACGCCCCCCGTCAATCAGACTCTCCCAGGGTCTCTGGCTGCATCCACTTGCTGAAATTCTTGCCAGTGGCTACTGCCATGGCTCTTTCACCAGCAGCACCCACCTTCCCACTGGAGTACTTTTACAGATGGACCTCTGCTGGGGCATACCCACCTGCAGTTTTCCCCTGCCAGTATGTACTTGCCACCCTGCAGTATCCCTTCGTGGCCTCCATGGTGTACATGCACATGGAGACCTGCTGCCTCACCAGTGTGCACATGTGCAGGGACCCACCACTGCCCCACTGGCAAGCACACATGCGTGGACTCACTGCCACCCAGCTGTCATGCATGCATGTGGGGATCACCACAGCCCTGCTGGTGGGCACTTGCCTGTGGCCCCCTTGCTGCAACAGTCTCCCACAACTCCCTCACTGCCCAGCTGCAGAGCATTTGCCAGCAGCTCCTGTCAGAGTGCTGTTGCCAGTGGACTGAGAATACCTTGGCCCCTACAGCACAGCAGGAGCTTGACCCTGAGGGGCCAGAGAACAAAGCTGTGGGCCTGGTCCTAGCACTTCAGGGTTAGAGCAGGCAGCCCAGGAGTGCTGGTCTAAGCCCTGGTACCCTGAAAGCATCCATAAATGAAGCCAGTTGACTAAAACCAACTTATATCACTGTCAACTTCTTAAGGACATCAAAGAACATAAAAGAAAAAGCCCATCCAAAGGACAGCAACTTTAAAGATTAAAGTAACTCAGCCCACACAGATGAGAAAGAACCAGCACAAGAATTCTGGCAACTCTAAAAACATAGTGTCTTTTTACCTCCAAATGACCATACTATCTCCCCAGAAATGGTTCTTAACCAGACTGAAATGGCTAAAATAAGAGATGTAGAATTCAGAATTTGGCTGACAAGGAAGCTCAATGAGATACAGGATGAGATTGAAATCCAGTCCAAGGAAAGCAGTAAAATTATCCAACAGTTGAAAGATAACATAAGTATTTTAAGAACCCAACTGAACATCTAGACAAAAACATACTACAGGAACTTCAGAATGCAACTGGATGCATTAATAACAGAATAGATCAAGCTGAGGAAAGAATCTCAGAGTTCGAAGACTGTTCCTTTGAACAAACACAAGAAGACAAAAATAAAAAAATTTTTAAAAATGAACTGAGAAATATGGAATTATGTAAACAGACCAAAGTTATGACTCATTGGCATTTCTGAAGGACATGGAGAAGAGAGGAAGCAAATTGAAAAATATATTTGAGAATATTGTCCCTGAAAATTTCATTATGCATTTTCATGTTGATTTCCACTATTAGAGAGGTCAACATGAAAATTCAAAGAACACCTGTGAGATACTATATAGGACAATCATCCCCAAGACACATGGTCATCAGATTCTGCAAGGTCAATGTATAAGAAAAAAAAAATGCAGCTAGAGATAAGTGGCAGGCCACCTACAAAGGGAACCCCATCAGGCTAACAGTGGACGTTTCAGTACAAACCTTGCAAGCTAGAAGAAATGGGGGAAGGGGGCTATATACTGCATCATTAAGCAAAAGAAATTTCAACCAAGAATTTCATATGCAGCCAAACTAAACTTTATAAGTGAAGGAAAAACACAATCCTTTTCAGAGAAGCAAATGCTAAGGGAATTTGTTACTACCAGACATGCCTTACAAGGGGTTCTAAAGGATTGCTAAACATGGAAACAAAAGACCAATACTAGCCACCACAAGAACACACTTAAGAACATAGCCAACTGACACTATAAAACTGCTATACATAAGTCTACATAATCAAGTCTACGTAACAACCAGCTAACAATACAATGACAGGATCAAATCCTCATATATCAACATTGACCTTGAATGTAAATGGGATAAATGTCCCCACTTAAAAGACATAGAGTGGAAAGTTAGATAAAGACACAAGACCCAACCGTAAGCCATAGTCAAGAGACCCATCTCACATGCAGTGATAATCATAGGCTCAAAATAAAGGCATGGAGAAATATTAAGCAAACAGAGAACAAGAAAGAGAAGATGCTATGCTTATTTCAGACAAAACAGATTTTAAACCAGTGACAATCAAAAAGGACAAAGAAGGGCATTACTTAATGATAAAGGGTTCAATTCAATAAGAAGACTTAACCTAAATATTTAGGCAGGCAACATTGGGGCACATAAAACAAATTCTTAGAGACCTATAAAGAGACTTAGGTAACCACACAATAATTGTGGGAGACTTAACACCTTACTGACAGTGTTAGACACATCATTAAGGTAGAAAACTAACATAGATATCTGGGACCTATCGAAAGTTGGCATTTGACAAAATGAACCTAGCAGACATCTACAGAATATTCCACCCAACAACAGAATATACACTTTTCTTACCTGTACTTGGTACATACTCTAAGATTGACCACACAATCTGCCATAAAGCAATTTTCTAAAAAAATTTAAAAAATGAAATCATACCAACCAACCTCTCGGAACACAGCACGATAAAAATACCAAGAATATTGAGAAATCAATACCAAGATGATTTCTCAAAACTGCTATTACGTGGAAATTAAGCAACCTGCTCCTGGATGACTTTTGGATAAAGAATGAAATTAAGGCAGAAATAAAATGTTCATTAAAACTAATGAAAATAAAAAAGATAAAACATACCAGAATCTCTGGGACACAGCTAAAGCAGTGTTAAAAGGAAAGTTTATAATACTAATCACCTACATCAAGACATTAGAAAGATCTAAAATCAGCAAACTAATGTCACACCTAGAGGAACAAGAAAAATGAGAGAAAACCAACCCCAAACTAGCAGAAGAAAAGAAATAACCAAATCAGAGGTCAATTGATTGGAATTGAGATGTGAAAATCTATACAAAAATCAAACCAAAAGTTGGTCCTTCCAAAGAATAAGCAGTATTGATCGATGGCTAGCTAGATTAATAAATAGAGAAGATCCAAATGAACACACTCAGAAATGACAAAGGTGACGTTACAACTTACCCCACAGAAACACACGAAACCCTCAGAGACTATTATGAATACCATATGCACATAAACTAGAAAACCTGAAAGAAATGGATATATTCCTGGAAACATACAACCTCTTAAGATTGAACCAGGAAGAAATTGAAATCATGAACAGACCAATAATGAGTTCTAAAATTGAATCAGTAATAAAAACCTACCAACCAAAGAAGGCCTGGACCAGACAGATTCAAGCCAAATTCTACCAGATGTATAAAGAAGAGCTCATACCAAACCTACAGAAATTATTACCAAAAATTGGGGAGAAGGTACTCCTCCCTAAATCACTCTTTGAGGCAAGCATCATTCTGACACCCAAACTTGTCAGAGACACAATGAAAAAAGAAAACTTCAGGTTAGCATCCCTGAAGAACATAGACATAAGAAATCCTCAATAAAATATCAAAAACAAAATCTAGCAGCACAACAAAACCTAATCTCCTATGACCAAGACGGATTTATTCCTGGGATACAAGGTTGGTTCAATATATACAAATCAACAGATACAATGCATCACATAAACAGAACTAAAAACAAAAACCACATGATCATCTCAATGGAAGCATAAAAGTCTTGATAAAATTCAACATCCCTTTATGATAAAAACCTTCAATAAACTGGTCATCACAGGAACGTACCACAAAATAATAAGAGCCATCTGTCAGAAACCCACAGCCAATGTCAGACTGAACAGGCAAAAACTGGAAGCTTCCCCCTGAGAACTAGAACAACACATGGATGTCCACTACCACCACTCCTGTTCAACACAGTGCTGGAAGTCCTAGCCAGAGCAATAGGCAAGAGAAAGAAATAAAAGCCATCCAAATAGGAATAGAGGAAGTCAAACTCTCTCTCTTCAGAGATAATGTGCTTCCACACCTAGAAAACCACATAGTCTCTGCCCAAAGGCTCCTACATCTGACAAACAACTCTGGTAAAGTTGCAGGATACAAAATCAATGTACAAAAAATCAGCAGCATTTCTATAATACTAATGTAATACTTGAACACTAGTAATGTCCAAGCTGAGACCCAAATCAAGAACACAATTCCATTCACATAGCCACAAGAAGAAAGCACCTGAATAGCCAGAACCATCCTAAGCAAAAAGAGAAAAGCTCAAGACATCTTACTACTCAACTTCATATTGTACCACTAGGCTACAGTAACCTAAATAGCATGGTACTGGTACCAAAAAAAATAGACACATAGACCAATTGAACAGGTTCAAGGATCCAGAAGTAAAGCTTGCATACCTCTGTAATCATCTGATCATCAACAAAGTTGACAATAACAAGCAATGGGAAAAGGACTCTCTATTCAATAAATGGCTCTGGGATAACTGTCTAGTCACATGCAGAACACTGAAACTAGACACCTACCTTTTACCATATAAAAATTAACTCAAAATCGATTAAAGCCTTGAAATGTAAAGGCTTTATAGCCTAAAACTATAAAAACCCTAGAAGGAAATGCAGGACATACCATTTTGGACATAGGCCTTGGCAAAGATTTTATGATGAAGTCTCCATAAACAATTGCAACAAAAACAAAAATTGATAAGGGTGACCTAATTAAAAAGCTTGTGCACAGCAAAATAAACTATCAACAGAGTAGACAAGCTACAGAACGGGAGAAAATATTTGCAAAATATGTATCTGACAAAGGTCTAATATCCAGAGTCTGTAAGGAACTTAAGCAAAGAACATACAACCCAATTAAAAAATGGGCAAAGCACATAAACACATTTCTCAAAAGAACACATACATGAGGCCAACAAGCATGTGAAAAAATGCTCAACATTACTAATCATTAGAGAAATGCAAATCAAAACCACAATGAGATACCATCTTACACCAGTCAGAGTGGCTATTACTAAAAAGTCAAAAAATAATAGTTGTTGGTGTGGTTGCAGAGAAAAAGGAATGCTTTTACAATGCTGACTGTAAATTAGTTCAGCCACTGTGGAAAGCAGCTTGGAGATTTCTTAAATAACTTAAAACAGAACTATTATTCAACCCAGCAATTCCATTGCTGGGTATATACCGAAAGGAATATGAATTGTTCTAACATAAAGACACATGCATGCATATGTTCATCACAACACTTTTCACAATAACAAGGACATGAAGTTAACCTAGATGTGCATCACTGGTAAACTGAGCAAAGAAAATGTGGTACATATATATCATGGAATACTACAAAGCCAGAAAAAATAATTATGTTCTTTGCAGCAACATGGATGCAGCTGGAGGCCATTATCCTAAGGAACAGAAAAACAAAGACCACATGTTCTCCTAAGTGGGAGCTAAACATTGGGTATACATGGACACAAAGGAAACAATAGACACTGGTACCTACCTGATGAGGGAGTGTAGGAGGAAGGTGAGGGTCAAAAAACTACCTGTTGGATACTATTACTATGCTCACTTACCTGAGTGATGAAACCATTTGTACACCAAATCCCAGTGACATGCAATTTACCCATGTAACAAACCTATGCATGTACCCCCAAACCTAAAATCAAAGTTCAGAAAAAAAAATGAAAAGCAAATAAAACATGAGTATGCTCTGAATAAAGGCATCCCTTTCTGTTCAATAGTAACATGTATTTGATATCTTTTGCTAGGGTATCTTCTAAGTTGTTTTGCACATAAAGTGTTGGGCACGTAGCAGAGGCTAAACTAGTTTTCAAACTGAATTGTCTTATTGTCTTACTATACCAGTTGCAGTCCCTGGCTTTGCAATAAGTTTCTAGACAGATGGAGTTAGCCAGAATGCTATCTAGCAATCAGAACCTGGGTCGCACACTCCAGCTCAAATGCAATTTAATCAGCATACCCTTTGGGCATGTACTATCTGCCAAAGGCAGCCCAGAGTAAGGTTGAAGTGAACCTAGGTTCTGGTAGGTCCAGGGTTTTTTTAAAAAATGACATCTTGAATATTTGCAAATTTGTATGAAGATAAATGTTGAGGTTAAGAAAATTTATCATGGAATGTTCTTCCATTTGTTTGTATCCTCTTTTATTTCCTTGAGCAGTGGTTTGTAGTTCTCCTTGAAGAGGTCCTTCACATCCCTTGTAAGTTGGATTCCTAGGTATTTTATTCTCTTTGAAGCAATTGTGAATGGGAGTTCACTCATGATTTGGCTCTCTGTTTGTCTGTTATTGATGTATAAGAATGCTTGTGATTTTTGTACATTGATTTTGTATCCTGAGACTTTGCTGAAGTTGCTTATCAGCTTAAGGAGATTTTGGGCTGAGACAATGGGGTTTTCTAGATATACTATCATGTCATCTGCAAACAGGGACAATTTGACTTCCTCTTTTCCTAATTGAATACCCTTGATTTCCTTCTCCTGCCTAATTGCCCTGGCCAGAACTTCCAACACTATGTTGAATAGAAGTGGTGAGAGAGGGCATCCCTGTCTTGTGCCAGTTTTCAAAGGGAATGCTTCCAGTTTTTGCCCATTCAGTATGATATTGGCTGTGGGTTTGTCATAAATAGCTCTTATTATTTTGAGATACGTCCCATCAATACCTAATTTATTGAGAGTTTTTAGCATGAAGGGTTGTTGAAGTTTGTCAAAGGCCTTTTCTGCATCTATTGAGATAATCATGTGGTTTTTGTCTTTGGTTCTGTCTAAAGTATAATAATAATAATAATGATAAAGGAAAAAAAAAAAGAAAATTTATCAAAAATGGTTCCTCCATTACAGAGTCCCCTGAGGATGAAAACAGAAAGCATATTTTAAAGTCTTTGTTTTTATAAGGTGTTGGCCAAAAGGTAGTTTCAATAACTCTCTTACCTCTTTCATTTATGTCTATTATTTCATCAGTGAGGGTCACAGCCATTTACTCCATTTTTGGAGATGACATTTTACTCAAAAATCCCTGGAAGGAGTAGCAAAGTGGCTTGGATTTATATGAAGGTAGGAACTGGTGGGTTTGGATGATGGTGAGGAAAGGAGTGGGCAGAGAAAGAGACAAGAGTGAGTCTAAGTAGGGAGAGCTGTGCTGGGAAAGTCTTTGAAAGGAGAGAGCTAGTATGCTGGGAATGAAAATAGCTGACTTTAAAATGGTCTAGAATCAACGCTGGGTGCACATTATTATTGATTTTCTTTGACACTAATGATTTTTAAGGTAAGCCTTCAGGACTTGAATACGTTGGAAAAATTGAGAAAAGCAGACTTTTCATCATCCAAGCCTCTTCTTGCCATGTGATTGTGTGTTCTGCTTGCAGGGCGTGTTGCTAAGCAAGGAGACAGAAGTGCAAATTCAATATCTGGTTCTGCAAATTTGTCCCTAAAGATTTTAGGGCTTCATTCAGGCAGAATTTCATATTGAGTTATTTTTGCCTTAAATTAGAAGACACTGGTCCTTCGGACTTAAAATGGGTCCATTTGCTGAAGCTTTCCATTCTGAGCTTCCCTGAGGAAACAAGAGAAGCATTTATTGTCACCAGGAGTTGCTGGTTTGGAAACCCTCTTTCCTGCTGCTATGTTGTTCTCTGATTGTACATCTAGGGTACAATTTGGGGTGAGGAAGAAAGGTGAACCCTAAAAGTTACTGGCTTTGTCTTTGGCCCGGCCTGTCTTTTAAAAAACTGAAGGTGTTTTGGTGACCCCTTTCCCTACTTGAAAGTAATATTCAAAAAGAGTGAAAAGAGAGCAGGGTTGTTTTTTTTTTTTAAAGACTTTCATAGTGAGTAGTATTTTCCTCTATTCTAGTTTTCTTTTAAAATTATAATGATAATTCTACTTCACATATGTGCTTGTCCTATAGATCAGACAAGGCATTAATTTGCTTATTGGAGTTTGACAAACTGCCTGTATTGACTTATTGTCAACCCAAAGCAGCCACTCCTGGTATAAAAGCTCTGAATTGTTTTCTTTTTATTTTTCTTGGGGGGTGGTAAATGAAATATCATCTTGGAGGCTCCTCTTTCTCTGAATTTGTTACAAGGAAAGTGGAATATAGACAAAGCAATTAGGATCTCCATGCAGGAATTAAACTTACTTGCATCTTTACTAGACTGTTATTAATTAGTAAAATGTAGTTCTCTGTAAACTTTAAAAACTATATATTGTCTAAATTTTTGTATGTGGAAAAAGAAAAATTCAGAATATAATTCAAAATGTGTTCAGATCATTATAATATCAAAGATAATTTGAACTTGTAATCCAGGAGTCTCTTAGTAAAATAAATTTGAACTACAGCAGGAAAGTATTAGCTGGGCTCACAGGGACAGACAATTATTTCCTGATCAAGGAACTGGATGATCTGGAACTGATTTTAGATTCTAGGGAAAAAATGGATCATTTCAATGAAATTCTTGAAATGTGTATGAAGTGAAGCAGAAAACCGGGACAAAATAAAATTGGTCATTCATGTGTTTGCTTCTCTCAAAGCTTGAATAACACATTTGAAGGTTTAATAACCAACCCTAGTCCTGGTCTAAATTTAATGTGGGCAGAGTAATTGGTGTGTCTCCATGTCCTTTGCTGAAAATTCTGCCATCAACTGTAAACATAATTTTACTCAAGTATGCATTTATGGTTGGAAATGGTTAGCTAATTATAAATGAGGTGCTGGAGCATTAAAACTATTAATTTAATAAATTTCCTAACCAGTGTGTCTTTAGTCCCAGAGCAATCTCTGACACATATTAGGAATTCAATAACTATTTTTTAAGTGAATGAATTAAGTTAGCTGAGAGAGAGGCAACTTCATCTTTAGTATACATAAATTAAATCTCTGCTATGGTTTGAATGTTTATGTCCCCTACAAAATTCAGGTTGAAATTTAAATCCCAGCGCAATATTACTAAGAGGCGAGGCCTTCAAAAGGTGAGGAGGCCTTATGAAAAAGCTTTAAAGGGTGAATTTGGCCCATCCATCTCCCCTACCATGTGAGAACACAATATTCAAGGTGCCATCTTGGAAGTAGAAACTGGGTCCTCAACAGACCCTGAACCTACCAGTACCTTGATCTCGGGCTTCCCACCCTCCAAAACTGTAAGAAATAAACTTCTGTTCTTTGTGAGTTAAATTATCCAGTATAAGATTTTGTTATAGCAGGAAGAACAAATTAAGAAAACATTCCCAATAACAAAAAAATGGGAACTTTCAGCAGGGTATGGTGGAAGTTCTGGGAATACAGACTGTCATATGAGGACATTCTAAGGAAGGATGAATCCCATAGAGAGATCAGTAGGGCTGAAGAATGGATAGATCCACAA
Source organism: Pongo abelii (assembly GCF_028885655.2). Classification (NCBI taxonomy): domain Eukaryota; kingdom Metazoa; phylum Chordata; class Mammalia; order Primates; family Hominidae; genus Pongo; species Pongo abelii. The sequence goes on along the minus strand of NC_071990.2, from coordinate 79,141,273 downwards.
GGGCAATTTTGCCATGGAGTTAAGGAGTCTTTAAATTTTAAATGTCACAGTTTGTGTAAAGAATACTTTGGTGCAGAACTTTCTAAACTTTCTTTGTTCCTGGTGCCCTTAGTCCAAAAGAAAAAGCCAATAGTTTTACTTATTAAGTAGCTAGTTCTAAATAAATCAGTATTTAAGTCCTAACAACTTGGTAGCCATTTGAATAAACAATATGTTTAAATTAAGAAAAGAAAACCTGTAAATTTATTTCTGAAATAACGAGGATTCCTTATCAATGGGATGTGTGTGCCTGTTGAACACTTTACAATTGATCAAATACTGATATCACTGCTACCCTTGGTTTTCTTTCCACAGTGACTTTCATGCTGTACTTGATTTTTATCCCAGCAACCATGAAAAATCCAGTTTCAGAAAGATAGGATATTTGGAAAGGAACATAGCCATCTAATGTTAAAGTAGTCTTGCAGTGTCTGACAGATGTCAGGAATTGTGTCTTCCTAAAAAATGTAAAATATATTGGTGCACCCTGTGAGTTAATTACAGTGTCCCAGTGCCCCTTGGGTAAAAAGTTGGTAACATGGACACAGGAAGGGGAACATCACACTTCGGGGACTGTTGTGGGGTGGGGGGAGGGGGGAGGGATAGCATTGGGAGATATACCTAATGCTAGATGACGAGTTGGTGGGTGCAGCGCACCAGCATGGCACATGTATACATATGTAACTTACCTGCACGTTGCGCACATGTACCATAGAGCCTAAAGTATAATAATAATAATAATAATAAAAAGAAAAAAAAAAGTTGGTAACCATGGGATTATAAAGTTGAAAGACAGACATAACAATAATAATAATGTCAACTGTCAACTCACTAAAAAGACCACCAAAATAAAGGAAACTGCATTTATTCTTTACCCAGTAAGGAAGATCAATATCTTGTTGAAATCTTAGTAAATCTTCTTAGGGTAGAGGTGAAAGCCAGGGAATTTATGAGGTTTTGGGGTGCTGGTTTAAGACAGGTCTTTCAATGCGGAGAACTTAACTGGATTGATTAGAGTTTGTGACATAATAGTTATAAAATTGATGGACACAGTGAGGCAAGGATTTTGAATGGGTGTAGAAAGGTAAGTCATCTCTTGATAAGCCTGGTTGCATTATCTGTTATGAGAAATGAGATGATGAAAGCATAGTTGAAAGTTTGGATATATGGATTTGGTGGAATTTCTTGAAATAAACAAAAAATACAATTATTTGCCTTTTCATCTTCTTGGGCAAGAGTTTCTTGTAAGAGTAAAATCATGTTAATATATACATTGGGCTGTATAGTTTTGGTTCTCAATAATAATGATAAAAAACAACACCAGCTAACATTTATTGAGACTTTTATCTTGCCAGCTGAAGTTCTAAGTGCTTTACATGAATTGTATTTTTAAATATTCTTAATGATTTTATGAGGTAGTAGTTAGTATTCCCATATTTATAGAAAAATGCTCTGAAAGGAAGACAGTAGTTAATCATACTTTGTGGTCATGGAGTGAGGACAAGACACAGCATGTGCTTTTTGTTTTGTTTTCTTTTGTTTTTAGTAAAAAGGCAGAGAAAGTGAAAAGGCACAGAAATTACAGGATATGAGATTAATTAATGAGTTTGTACATTATTTCTTTTCAAAGTGCTCTTTAAACATTCATATTACTCCTGCTGTGGCCCAGTAATGGTCTGTGTGCCTCCCTGCACAGACGTTGGTACAGGAACTACTCTGTTTTGACCATGCTTTGGATCTAGCTTGTTGTAGCTTTCTTATTTATTTATCCTGGTTGTCAATGACCAGCTGCCTGTGAACTGACCTCAGGCCTCACGCTGCTGCTGACTTGGAGAATTCCTGAAGGGCAGCAAAGCCCTTGGACATGGAGAACAGGCTTTCATCTGGGCGATACTGGAAGTAGTGCACAAAGTCTCATGTTTTGTGATATGTTGGTTGCTTAGTTATTGAGTTACAGATTGTGACTTTATTCTGAAAAAAAAGTGTAGTGCTTAAGTGGCTTGCATCCTTGCTAGCTTAAGAAAATATTTTAGGTGGCAGTATTATGTGGTGAAAGGACAACAGATTTTGATGCAGTAATTTTAGGACTGAGTTTGGGCTCTTCCATTTTCAAGCTGTGTTTGTTATCTTACACACATTATCTGGCATCTCTGAACTTCAGGTTCTTCTTTAGTAAGTTATGGTGAATATGTACTTCACAGGGTTATTGTGGAGTTCCAATAAGGTAATGTTAAAGTATATTAAAGAGATTTTTAATGCAACAAAATTTTAATCAAATACTTGTTATTGTTATTATATGGTTATATAAAAATATGTTGTATACAGTCAATTACTAGATATTCCTATAATTCTACTTCATGCTAACATGTTTATTCCTTGAAGCACACGGATTCATATGAATCATTCTCTAATTCTGAAAATGTTGCAATCTAATACCCTGACAACTCATTCACAATAGACAAAACATTTCTAAGCATAAATGCACATTGGATTGATAATTATTTCTCCAAGCTATGTTTTGAGTTGGTAATTTAATTTTCATGCAGACTCTTAGGATTTATATTGTATGTGTCAGCTTAAACACAGGCTCACAGACACACTCACACCCTCACAATGTTGGCTGCACTGAGAAATTCACCTCTATTATTATGATGTTTATTCTTCAGTATCTTTATTATTTATTTTTAACTTTTATTTTAGGTTCAGGGGTACATGTGCAGGTTTGTTATATAGGTAAATTTTTTGTCATGGGGGTTTGGTGTATAGATTATTTTATCACCCAGGGTAATAAGCATAGTACTTGATGGGTTTTTTTTTTTTTAATCCTCTCCCTCCTCCCACCCTCAAAGAGGTCCTAGTGTCTGTCAAGTCAAAACATAATTCTTTAGCTTATCCTGTAGATTTTGCCATGGATCTGAAGACCTGGAACATATAATTTACCAATTAAATGTTCATTGCAGAGGTTATCCTTTATGAAGTGTGAAAGGACACCAAATTTGCAATGCAATCTTGGCTGGCCTTCCATTAACACTAATTATAATCTTCATGTGACAGTTGTCAGGTGTGTCTTGAAATTGATTTAAAAATCATGCATATTATATAGTGACTTATTGTTTCGTAAAACAGAGGTATAATTAGAAGGATACCGACTTTTCCCATGAGATCAAAGGTAGATAAGTAATGTGGCATTATGACAGGAACTAGACCTACAGTTCACCTTGCAGATTTTCTTAGTATGTGCCTTTTTCTGCTAATAAATGGGGTCATTTTAGTGCCTCTCTCATTCTCCTTTTCTTGCTAAAGGTCAGTTTCTTGTGCTCTTCTTAAACATTCCTATCATAGTGTCCTCAAAGCGAGATCCCCTGGCCTAGGAGTCCTTATAATACAACAAAGAAGCAACCACCACTCACTGACCTTCCTGCTCATTGACCCAATTCTACATTCCTTGGAGAGAGATTCTCATTAATCCAACTGAGTCTCTTGATTACTAGTCCTCTATAAATTGCCCAATAGAATATAGCCATGGAACAAGGGCCTGAGGGACAAACATGACTCCGGGGGCAGGTGGTGGCAGTTCTCAGAGAAGGGGCTTGGGCAGGATCATCCTCAAATCATAATAACATAAAAAGATTTTAACAGATATACCTAATGCTAGATGACGAGTTAGTGGGTGCAGTGCACCAGCATGGCACATGTATACATATGTAACTAACCTGCACATTGCGCACATGTACCCTAAAACCTAAAGTATAATAATAATAATTTAAAAAAAAAGAAACAAAACACAAAAAGGAAGAATATAAAAAAAAGATTTTAACAATAGAAACTTTTCACTATTGTCACAGAAATATTAGGTTGCAAAAACTTAGATTCACATAAATCTAGTTTTATGTAATGACGAAGTTTATAAACATTGTCATAGCGAAATGTTTACTGGCTTGTAATAGCTATTTAAAGGAATTTTAAATCGTTATTTAAAACAATAGTTATTTAAAGGAATTATATAGCTAAGTTCTTTTAAAAACATCCAATCAATCAATATGCCTTTGTGAAGCATCTCTTTAGAAGTATACCATTTTACTTATGTGGTTTTTTATGGTAGATTGGTATAATAGCAATAATTTATTTACATTATTAGGATAGTACTTTATAGAACTTTATGGTTCCTTCAACCATGGGGTTCTGTCTAATCATGCATTTATTATTTATTATTTTTATTATTTAGTAGAGATGAGGTCTCACTATGGTGCCCAGGGTGGTCTCAAACTCCTGGCCTCAGTAAGCCTCTGCCTCATCCTCCCAAAGTGCTGGAATTAGAGGTATGAGCCACCATGTCCAGCCTGGTCATGCATTTTTGATCACTGTTCCTTCCTTTAGTTTGTATCTGATTGTATACAATCTGTATACAGAAGTATTGGCTTAATTCCAAAATAAGCATAGGAAAGAGCTTGAAGTATTACAAAAATAGAAGGAAGGAGAATGTGACTGGAGTCTAGTGAATCACGGCTGAACATCATGCATGTATAAACACCAAGAAACAATCAGGATAGATACCTAGGAAGTTCTTTATGAATGGCTGTGATTTTTGTTTCCAGTGTGTGAGTTTGTTATTTATAGAAGACCACACTGAGGACCACTGCAACCTGAAAAACTCACTCTCAAGGAGTTCCATGACTTATTAAGTTAGTAAGGTTTTCTTGGATTGGAGGAAAATCTGCATAAGGTACAGTTAAGCCCCTAGGTCTCCTTCCCTTCTGGAGATCAGGTGACTCCCCCTCAAGTAGGAGACCAGCCATTAATATATTCGGGAGAAACTGAACCTGAGAAGCTCTGGACTCCTTTGTACCAGACCTAGCAATGTAAGCATGTCAGCAGGGTGGGGAAGTGCAAATGGTTAAAAAAGAAAAAGTAAAAGAAACAGACAATACAGGAAGACGAAGAAGACAAAAGCAATTGGTATAATTGAAATCCTAAGAATAACAAGAAATATTGCTTCCAATAAAAACAAAAAACAAAAGCAAAAACTAAGATATTTATGTAAGGAAACAATCAGAAGAAGTTCCTCTAGATTAATATAAAATCATGTAGAAGATCAACTAGATGTTGAGAAAATTCCTGGGGAAAATAGAAACAAAAGATAAATAAATGGAAAATAGAAAAAAAAGAGATAAGAAAATTAAATGATCAATCTAGTATTCCAGCATCGAGGTAATAGATATTAAATAAAGAGAGAACAGAGAAAAGAGTTTAGGAAATTGTTCAAGAAATCGAGCACAAAAAAATTTCCATAACTAAAGTACAAGGCTTCGGGTTAAAAGAACCCAGTAAGAGTTCAGCAAGAAAAGATTCACATTTTTTGTGCTGTTTCGTAACACCTGGAAAAAGCAGAGGATCCAAAACTTCCCAGAGAGAAAAACAAATATTTACCTACAAAGACTCTGGAATCAGAATGGCATTAAAATTCTCAAAAGCAACACTGAGGTTAGAATATTATGGAGAGACACCTTAACATTAAAAAGAAATGTGATTTTCAACTTAGCATTACATACCCCACCAAACTATTATTCAAGTATTTGTATAGAGTAAATATATTTTTGGTATATGAAAAGTCATTTGTGATTCTTGTGCTCTTTTAAATGAAATTACTGTGGGATAAGCTTTGGCAAAGTAAGAGGATAAACAGGATAAGTGACATTATGGAACCCAGGGAAAGGAGATCCAATTCCTAAAAGGAATTCCTCCCCTTCTCCCCTCTCCCCTCCCCTTACCTTCTTTTCTCCTTTTTTCCCCTCCGTTTTTCCTTCCTCCTTTTCTTCTTCCTATTTTAAGGTTGAAAGTGGTATAAGACTTTAAATCCTATAACCCGGAATCCGTGGGATTTTACAAGTCTTAATACTATCACATTTCCTTTTATCACAAGGAAGGATGCCTTTGGCATCCTATTTTTAATGAGTCCCATGGTTATTGGCAGAGTGGTGGTGAGATGATCCCAAGAATAGTGTGGCTAGGAGAGAGATGCAGTGGAAGAACTTATGTGTTGATGAAGAATATTAGGAAAGCAAGTTGAAAACTTCGGGAAGAAGAATGAAAATCAGAACATATTTTCCCCTGGACAGATTACCAACGGGATTAAAACTTGGTGCCAAAAAGTCTTAGCATGTGAAACATCCACAAAGCTTTCAGTCTTTTTTATGCTTCCATTAGGATTTTTGCATAATCTCTTCAGGATCATGAGCTCAAATTGACTACAAATATACTGAGAAGCAATTGAGGAAATTTTTTTGTAACAAGTTCACTTAGTTATCAAAAAATAATTTTAGAAGGAAAAAGGACAACTATTTTGCTATATATTGTCACTCAAAATCTGTGGTACAAATTTTTTATACAAATGCATTGTCCTATAGTTCATATTGAATGAAATAATAAAGTAAATCAGCTCTTCAGCCCACTCTTACATAGCTATTATGTTTTTATCAGTAAGGTGTCAACTGAGCAAACATTGTTCAGATGAAACCATTGATTCCATTTCACTATATTATTCATACCTCTACTTTTATGAAAGGGACAAAATGGGAGAAATTGGTTGGTACCACAAGAAATGGAAAGCAAGGGGTCTGTGGGCTGAGTAACTGTTCTCTGTATGATCACATTACGTTACATCATATTACCTATCTCTTTTGGTATAATTGAGTATATGAGAATTAAGTGTTAATGACATGTTTCTTAAATACATTTTAAAAGCTGGACATTTGAGAGACAGTAATGTCTGTGTCAGACTTTGCCTGTGCAACCCCAGCTCCAGTGAAGGGGCAGAGCTGTGTTTGTGACTCAAACTCCTTGGCTTCAGCTGAGTAAGTTGGATGAGTTCTAAGGTATTTTTATTTTCTTCCTCAACTGCTCTGATATGCTTGCTTCCATTTCCTGTCATTCCTCTATCTTTTTTTTTTTTTTCCTCAAGGGAAGCAAATAGAGTATGTTCAAACCTCTATTATTTGATCTGTATACCATGTTTACTGCTCAGCTAAAGTTTGCCTTCACTTAAGGCTACAGGGAAATTACACTTGCTAGATTGTGGATTTTGAGCCAAATTATACAGTTTGTGCCATTCCTTCAAGAAACAAAGCTTGAGAGGTGTATGTGAGTAAATATTTCTCAGTCAACAGCTAAGCAGTTACCTGGAGTGCTCTAAAAAATCATGCTTATTTTCCTTGTTCAGGCAAAAGGCTATTAAAGAGATTAATAAACAATGGTAAATGTTATTCTGTTTAGAAGATTTATGCAATTATATACCATTTTTTTTGTCTTTCCACCTAGCTGAGGTAGCAGTTTTTGTACTTTGAGTCTAAGTATGTGATACACAAGAAGATACTGCCTCGTAGAATGAAGAATGAGAATTTGGTTGAAGGACATTTATGAAAATAGACACAAAGTTAAAACTGAGTTAATCATTTTAAATGTTGAAAATCCTGTTTTTTTTTTGCTACTAAGTTGTGAGAGGGAGTTTCATCTATTTTATCTTTTATAGACTGGGTTTGTAGGTGGCTCATTCTGCATAATATGAGACATGGCATGAGGCTGGCTGTTGTGTACCTACCTGTGAATGAAAAATTAACCCATTTAGATGTTAGCCTATGTACAATCCCAAGGATTTTTATCTTTGACTGAAGATAGTTTAGGTCTGTTATTTTTCTCTGCTGTGTGGTCTCTGGAAAATCACTTACTCTCTCTCTTAGTTTCTTTACATGTAAAATAAGATTATTAACATCTATTAGGTTGGTGCAAAAGTAATTGCAGGTCTTGCCATTGAAAATAATGGCAAAAACTGGATTACTTTTGCTCCAACCTAATACTTCATTGAATAGGAAATACATGCAAAATTCTTTAAAATTTATCTATGTCATAGTAAGTGTTCAACCAATGATATTTATTTTAATCATCGCTATCATCATGTTTTGTATTACAGCCATTTGAACTGATGGCATCTGTGTTTCCCAGTAGACGTGGAGCTTCTTGAGAGTAGAGAGTGTGTCTTTTTTTTTTTTTTTTTTTTTCCTACCATAGGCCATAACACAAAGACATGAGCCAAACACTTTACAAAAGTTTAATTGAAATAATAAAAACAAGGATCTCAAACAACAGCTAATCTAAAATCTATATGTATTTTTAGTTCATAATGCTGACAACTTGGATGACTAGCAAAACCAAGTTACATTCCGTTAGCAGAAGCTGAGAGGTGGTGGGATAGTAGTCCCGGAACATGCTTGGTTTCAGGGAGAAAACATCTAGATTAGGAATTCATGTTTGATAAATACCTCCAATGCCCTGCACTCAAAACATTTATAGATTTTAATGTTTGAAAGTTTTAGCTTAATTTGGGTTAAGAACTATGCTACAAAGATATTACAAAGTAACTTTCCATTAAGGTGTGGGATTTTGGGTGTTTGTATGCTTTCTTTTGACACATTCAAAATGGCACAAAGCCAAACATAAATCTGTTTTGGAATGAGTCAGGAAACAAATAAATAGTGAAGTGAGCTTGAGTTACACTCAAAGGCAAGCATGCTGCTGGCAATTATCTGGGCCATATATGCCTATTTCAACAACAAGTGTGATGGTAATTATAAAATGCCACTAAAATTCTATATCACTTAAGATGGAGACAAAACTGCATCTCTTTCTCTCTCTGCTATGTTGATCTTATATCAGTACATTTTTTCTTCTTTTTTATCTTTTATTAAAAAAGATTCTACTCTCCTTTGGAGATATCTGTTAGGAATGGGAACATATTTTTCTAAAATAGAGATTTATAAAATGAGATATCAAATATACTTTTCATGGCAATAACTTGGATTGCATTAATTGTGTATTCTAATGTCTCTCTTCCTAAATGTCACTAAAGCAGCATAATCTATGAAGATTTATAACAAATTAAAACCTATTTCTTGATGTATGTGCTCCTGGAATGTTTTTCTTCATATTTTATCCCAATTATAAAATGTGTAGATATTTGGGTTGCTCATGGCCTATATTGTTTTTAAAATAGTTTAAGCCTTATTCACAAGGTGGTTGGTAATCCAAGTATGTTTTCAATATTTTTCCATTTTTTGTTATAATTAATGATACTTGGCTTATCAAGAGTGTTGTTTTATAATTAGCTTATCAAGAGTGTTGTTTTATAATTGCCCAGTCAGATATCAATGAAAGAGATTAATAATAGTGAATTATAAATGGAAATCAATCTCTTAGTATGAATTAATAAGTTGTAAGAAATTGATTTTTCATTTCTTTTGCTACTTCATTAAACACATTAATGCCTTAAATGAAAAGCTACTCCATGTTTCTTAAAATCTGGTTGAATAATTTGTCAAGACAGGTCACATTTAAAAAATCCCTTGGGTTCTTTACTAGTCTTGTTTTAATATAACTTTGGACAAACATCATTTTAAATGTTGACTCTTTTGTCTTTCTGTATTTAAGTGCTGGCTTCATAATTCAATGTCCTATGAGCAACAGACAACTCAGTTCATGTCTGGCTAATGTTTTTATTTCTTGTTTTTATTGAAAGTGGTACATGGGGGCACATTAAGTGGTACATGAAGTTCCCTGAGATCTTGTAAGTAGGAGGAATGAGATTGTTCTCTGAGAATTAAATTATAAAATCAATGGATAGTAGATCATAACAGAGATATGTGACCACTTGGAAAAAAATGGATTTACTGGCAGGGCCAGAGCAAGACTTGATTGAATAAATAAATAAACCTAAAGGAAAATTAACAGTCAAAGGAGACACTATTCAGCAATAAAGTCAGGAACAATTGACCCAGAAGAACAAACATTAGCTGTGTCCAATCTAAATACAGAAAGAACATATTGGCCAATGGTTTTATTGTGGACATGGTGCTTTGGACCATCTTCTGTTGTGATTTTATACTTCTTGAGGACTCTTCCCATTAAAGTTTGACTTTCCTTAATGATCTGCCTTTGGGAGAGAAGAGGTGGTTATGCTGATGTCAGTGTTTAAGGAGGTATGACAACCATATTTCTATTTATAAATTTACAAGTTGGCATTATGATTTTATACATCATTCTCTATTAGCTGAGTGAAATCCACCCATGAAAGATGGATTGACTCTCAAATTGCTGACTTGTAGGTCTTTAAGCTTATGTGTTTTATGGCCAGAACCAATTGCTTGTTGATTTTATCACCATAATGCAACTCTGAGACCTCAGAGATAGATTTACATGCAGATAGATTTACATGCAGAGACAGAGAGCGAGAGAGAGAGAAACTGCATTTTCTTCTTTCTCTGTCTTGAAAAACACTACTCAAAGCTTGATCAAAACTCTTTTTTATTATGCTTTTGCTGTATAATCCATTATTTAAGTGATAGATTAGTGGTTTATTCAATTATCTATTAATGAGGTGGGCTATAACAGAGTACTATAATAGCTTTCATCTTTACCTAAAAGTATTTTTTGTATGTGTATGGAGAGGCAATCAATAAAAATAAGCAGCCTCCATACATAAAAGCTGTTAGAATGACACTACTTACTTTGGGTTAGTATTTTAGAGTTTATAAAGCAATTTCACATTAATTCTCTCTTGATCATTTCAGTAACTGTGTGAAGCATGCAGGAGAAGTATTATTATTTTCAGTTTGCAGATTAGGAAATTGTGGCTCAGAGAATTTAAGAGATTAGCCAAGATCTCACGACTAAGAAATGACAGCCAGTACAAACAGCTGTGTCTTCAAACACTCATCCAGTGCCCTTCCAATTAGGTGACTCTGCCTTGCATATAGAATTAAAGAAATTTTTTAAAAGGTTCCAAAAGCTAATGATTGACTATAATTTATTTTTACAAAATGCTCCCATTTTGTATATTTAAACTATGATAAGATGGAGAAGATGACTTATAGTTAACCCATTCATGACATTTTTTTTATCATGCACTTACCTTGTGTCAGATGCTGAACTGGAGGTACAATGGGGTACAAGGCAGATAGGGTCTCGTAAAACATTTTAGTGTGGAAGACACTCATTATGCATATAATCAAACAAATGACCATGTGTGATTGTGATAATAGATGGGGAGCTTGAGAGACCTTCCTCAAGGGTGACATTTAAGCTGAGGCCCTTTGGATAGTAAGTTGGCCAGATACATGGCAGGGATGTCTCTTTATTAAGAGCCATATCTACTTTAACTAGATCACCTTAAACAAAAACAGAGAAATTGATTTCTTACCACAACTTTTTGTCCGTATCCTAGTTCTGGCATGAGAGAGATGAAGGCTTGGAGGAAGAAGAAAAGAGATGCTACTTTAAATGAGCTAATCCATGATAATTAATTACTATGGCTTTTTGGTTCTCATTATCATAATTTAGCAGAAGCTTTGAATAAAAAAAGTCCCACAAGATTCAGGGTTGTCTAATAGGATATTGTGTCTCATAAAAACGATTAGTTAGAGGTCCAAACTTAATTGTCTTAATAAGCTACTTAATCATTCACGACAGACAAGAGAAGCCACAAAGGACCACAGTTCTAAGGCTTTTAGTTTTAAGTTTTCAAAAGCTCATTAGTTAAGCACTAGGATGAAAAGCAGAGTGCAACATTACTTTATCCAAAGAGCCCAGTGATTGTTAATCTACAATTTGTGGAGTTGCTTTGTATTAATCCTCAGTAGCATGAGGAAAATGTTGAAGGAGTCCCTATACAGAGATGATAATAGGCATCATCAAGACAAAATAGAACTAACCAGTAATTACTTTGAAAATCAAATTTTAACGATGAGAGACTGAATAGTTCTCATTCTAAATAAGATAATAAACAGAGCCCTGATCTTTATTAACTGGAAGCTTGAGGAATGAGTTATTTTGGCCAATTATTAAATATAAACTCACCTTCATTTAAAAAGTGATCTTTTTATGCTTGTGTATTTTTTCCAACTATGATAGTATGTGCTTATGTTAGAAAGTTGGAAAATAAAAAAAAAGCTCATGAAAGAAACAGTAATATACCATGATTAAAGTAATTCAACAACCTGGTACCAACTACATTTTAATAGATTTCTTTCAGGTCCTCTAAGAAGGTGCACATGTAATTAAATATATGAAAAAAGTGGACACATTACTGTCTATAATATTTCAGACTTTATTTTGTCAGTTATAAACATTTTAACACAAGATTAAATATTTTTGAAATGATCTTTTCATTTCTGCATGCTATTTTATGATGGAGATGTGCCAAAATTATTTAACCATTGTTTTTATGTTGGATATCTTGGAAGTGCCTTTTTTGACATTCATACCTAATGCCAGAGTGAATATCCTTGCTCATGAATCTGATTTTTTTGGTATAAATTCCTACAAAGGGATATTACTGGGTCAAAATAAATGAATGTTAAAAATGTATTTATATGTATTACAAAATTGCATGCTTGTATGCCTCATTTGTTTTCTTTTTTTGTAATAATTTATACGAAGTTTACATTCATTTGTTTTCATTCCTAATAACGTTGACTGAAAATGCCAATTTCACTGCGTCTTATAAATCTTGAAAATTATTCATTAAAAATTGAATCAGTGTGGTGGACTGAGATATGTTTTTATGCCTCCTCATCTAAAATCTTTAAACTTATAAAAAATATATTTTAAAAATTAACCTAGAGCAACATGGTATAAAGGAAAGGAAAGAAAGCTATCAGCTCACAAGATATTGTTAGGAATTCCTGAAAATAAGAAAGCAGATGGCATTGGAATTTTAGAGAAAAGATAAAAACACAGGCCAAAACAATTGGGAAAACTATCGCAGATGTGATAGAAACAATTCCAGGGATATTTCAAGCTTAGATTCAGCACATACAAAGGCAAGTGTTGTGTATGGAGGAGTTATTAGCTTAAAGATTGCTTGTCTGTTTGCACTCCCATCCCTTGGACTTTTTCTCTAAATGTAATAATGTATCTGGAATGAGCTCTTAGAGTGAATACTTAGGTCTGAGAGAGAAGTAGAAAGAAGGAAAGATATCAGCAGAAAACAGTTTAAATCGATCTTCATGCCCAACATGAGTAAAGACCTCTTTATTTTAGGACTCATAGGTGTCAGTCTAGAGCTTACCTGTCTGTTTTCTCTGTGCCCTCCAATAGCCATGCTCAACTTTCACCATTTAAGCATGATATTTATAGATATTTCATGTATGTCTCTATTAGAATGAGAAAGCTTCCTGATATTCTTAGTATGCTGAGGGTCTTAAAATTATTATTGGGTATTGAATTTTGTCTATTTTCATATGTTGAAATGTTTATATTTATTCTCTTAATATGAGTTACATTGATTTCTTACTGTTAAGTCAACTTCTTATTCTTGATCTAAAACCTAGTGGGTTATGGTGCATATATATTTGTTCATAATGGATTTGGTTTGCTAATATTTACTTAAGAATTTCTGCATCTATGTTTAGGAGGGGTATTGATGTACACATTTTTGTGAAGTCTTCATCAGGTTTGGTATTTTAATAAAAAATTAGTGTTCTCTATTCTTTTTTGAAACAAAATGTTACCTCTCTCTCTCTCTCTGTCTCCCTCTGTCTTTCTCTCAGCAGTCTAGCTACCAGTTGGCCAATGCTATAGTCTGAATGTTTTTGTCCCCCCAAATTTATATGTTGACATCTGATTGTATTAAATGTGATAGTATAATGCAATGGTGCCTTTGGGAGGTGATTAGGTCATGAGAGTGATTTCCCTGCTTCTCCCTTTTCTCCTCCCCTTTACTTTTCGTCTTATGAAAGACTAGACAGTTGTGTGTTGAAAGCATGTAAATCTACCTGGTTTTGTTGCCACTAAAAACTGCCATATATGTAAGTTGTCCTGAATAAATCTATCTACCAACGTGGAGTGATCTGCCCCCTTTTTGGGTTGATCTTGCCTTCCTCTTATTGGAGGGTGGCTCCCAGTTTTGGCAAGAAGTTTTACCAACAGTAATCTGATGAGGTTACAGAGAGAAATGAGGAACGTGTAATTAGAAATTAGAGGAAAGGTGACCCCTATTATAAAGTGGCAAAGAATTGGCTGAATTGTGTTTATGTCCTTACCTTAGAATTTTGAGTGATGGAATTGGATATCTGGCAGAAAAAGTCTTTAAGAAATATGTTGAGAGTGGCATGGTTTCTCTTGACTGCTAATCAGTAAAAATAAAAAATGAGAAGAGAGAAATAATCTGAAGATGGAATTTATGATTGAACAAAATTCTCAGATTGGCCATATTGTAAACAAAAAAAAAGTAAGTATGTTTGGGAAAGAACACCAAGGGTGTGGTTAGAATGACAGTTTGATAAGGAGATTGATATAGAACTGTGAAAACCAGGGGCCATTTATCAAGACAATGGGAGGAGAATGACTCCCGAGGCATTTCATAGGTCACCGGGGCTGCCACTTCCATCACAGGCCCAGCATGCCGAGGTAGACAGAATGATGTCAAGAGTGAGGCCTCAGGCACGTCAGAGCTTGCTGCCCAGTTCTCCTTTGTATCCCTGCTTCCCACATACTGGTGTAGCTCTCCTTGACCACCCTAGGTGTGGCTCCAATGGGCTCAGGAATGGTGCATGCCACAGTGGCCACTCCTCTGGAGAGTACAGGCTGTAAATCTTGGTGGCATCCCCATGGTGCTATCTTCACCAGGACACAGAGTGCAAGAGCTGAAGGAGTGTGGGTATTCCACCTAGATTTCAAAGGATTCCTGAGAGAGCTTCAAGACCCAGGCAAAGAACTACAACAAGGGCAGGGGTGAGGCCACCACAGATACCCCCAGTAGGACAATGCCTAGTGGAGCTGTGGGTATAACACCACTGTAGAGAGCCCCCCTAGGGCAATGCCTAGTGGAGCTGTGGAGGCTGCCCCATTGACTCCAAACTAGTAAAGCCACTGGTGGGGAACTCAAACCTGAGAGAGCTGCAGATACTTGACTCTAACCGTTGAAAACTTCAGTGTGGGATGTACTCAGCAAAGCAATGATGGTTGGGGCACTAAGCCTTAATATTAAGCTTAGCTTAGAGCCCCAACACTTACCACGGTGTGTCTGGAAGTTGAGACTTTGAGTTAAAGAAGATTATTCTGAAGCCTTAATATTTAATGTTTTTCTTGTTGGGATTTGGATTTGATTAGGACCTGTTAGATTTTTCTTTCCTACTTATTTCTGTTGGTATGGGAATGTCTATCCCATGCCTGTCCCACCATGATATTTTGAAAGCATATAAATTGTTTTATTTTACAGGTTTGTTGGTGGAGGGAATTTGCCTCAGGATGAATCTTGTTTTGAGTCTCACCCATATCTGCTTTAGATGATATTTAAATAAGACTCAAGACTTTGGACTTTTAAGTAGATAATGGAACAGGTTAAAACTCTTGGCTCTGTAGGGATAGAATGAAATGTATTTTGCATGTGAGAAGAACACGAATTTTGAGGGGTCGGGGTGGAATGTTATGAACTGGATGTTAGTGTTTGCCACAAATTCATGTGTTGAAACCCAGCTCTCATTGCAATAATATTAAGATATAGGGCTTTTAGGAGGCAATTAGGTCATGAGGGAGGAGCCCTCAGAAAGAGAATTAGCATCATTATGTTACAGGTTGTTAGCTAGGCATGAGTGGGGCAGGAGAGGGCTCCTCCACCACCCACTAGGAATGTTGGGGGATGGTTAGGCAATTATATTGGCTCTCTAAAAGTGATAAATTGGCAGCCTGTGCCAGGGAGAGGTCATTTCCTGATGGTCCACACCTGTTGCACTAAAGTGTTAATTGAATGCAGATGCCAGGGAGACACAATTGCCAGACATATGTATTAAGAGACAAAATGGCAGTGTATGACCTTCTGGGGGCAAAGCAATGGAAAGGGGAAGAAAGCCTCAGAAAGGCATGCATAGAATTTCCTAAACACACTGCACATGCTCACTTCCCAAGGGTAAGGGGACACTGTCCATGTGAGCAGCCCACCCTAAGGGAAGAATCATGGGGAAGGGGTCAGCCTATAAAGTCCTAGGATCAAAGTTAAAAACCTCGTTCAGGCCGGGCGGGGTGGCTCATGCCTGTAATCCCAGCACTTTGGGAGGCTGAGATGGGCGGATCACGAGGTCAGGAGATCGATACCATCCTGGTTAACACGGTGAAACCCCGTCTCTACTAAAAATACAAAAAAAAATTAGCCGGGCGTGGTGGTGGGCGCCTGTAGTCCCAGCTACTCGGGAGGCTGAGGCAGGAGAATGGCGTGAACCCGGTAGGCAGAGCTTGCAGTGAGCGGAGATCGCGCCACTGCACTCCAGCCTGGGGGACAGAGCGAGACTCCGCCTCAAGAAAAAAAAAAAAAAGAAACAAAACAAAAAACCTTGTTCAAGTCACCCACTTGGGGCTTTTCCAAATGTACTTTCTTTTCTTTTCTGTTCTAAAGCCTTTTTAAAATAAACTTCCACTCCTACTTGAAACTTGCCTTGATTTCTTTTTCTGCTTTATGCCCCTCAGTTGAATTCTTTCTTTTGAGGAGGCAAGAACTGAGGTTGCCACAGACCTGTAATAATTTGCCACCAGGAACTTGGATACTTTCCATCCACCAGTAACACTTATAAAGAGGATTAAAGCAGCTTGTGTTTCCTTCTGCCATGTGAAGACACAGCTGGAAGGTGCCTTTTGAGCAACAGGCCCTCACCAGACACCAAATCTCCTAGCATCTTGATCTTAGATTTCCTAGCTTCCAGAACTGTGAGCAATAAATGTCTATTATTTATAATTTATCCAGTCTAGCAGCACTACACTCCAGCCTAGATAAGAGTTGAGACCCTGTTTCAAAAAAAAATCATCTAGTCTAAGGTATTTTTTATAGCAGCCAAAATAGATAAAGTCAATTTTAATCTTTGCATAGGACTAACTTTTGAAGTTGTGAATTTTTTCTATTATCTGGTTTCTATTTCAGTTATTTTTGCTTTTTCCTTTACTATTTTCTTCTGTCAACTTACTTTGAGTACATTTTACTCTTCTTTTTATGTATTTTTAAGGTAGGACTGTAGGACATAGGATTAGACACTTTTTTTTTTCTGAATTACCCTTCAAATCTATAAACTGCCTTCTACACACCGTGTTAGCTTTATCCCACAAATTGTGAGATGTATTTTCATTACTGTTTAATTAAAAATATTTTATAACTTCTTTTGTGATATCTTTATTGACACATCAATTATTTAGAAGTTTGTTATTAATTTCTAAATATTAGGGGTTTTCTTATGTAATTATTAATAATTTCTATTTTTATTTTGTGGTCAGATAAAATCTCTGATTTCAATCATTTAAACTTACTAAGGCTTGTTTTAAGTCTCAGCAAATAATGTAAAGCAGGGATTCCTCTGCTGACTCATGTAGGATACATAATGAAATGAGAAATTTACCTTTGTTACTTTGAGCCACTTCTTATTTTCTCTTGCATACACTGCCATATTATTTTGTTAGCACAGCAAAATCTATTCATTCTGATAACTTCATTTATTGATAGACAAGTCATATTTTTTCCAAAGTGCAATGAAAACATTCACTGCATAGTAGCGGAAAGTTCAAATAGTGGCTGTCATTTGTGCTGGGGAAATAGGAAATGTTAATATGTATTTAACATTTTTGTGACTTAGGTGAGAGTAGATGAAATAAGATGCTGACATGTAGTCTGCCAATTAAAATTAATTCTATACATTACGTATTCCATATGAGTCAGCAGGGGAATCCCTGCTTTACATAGTCACTCAGGGATCCAGACCTATGGAGGGTCCACCATCTTTTGACACTCCCTTTTCAGACAGCCTTCAGATTGTACATAGAGGAAAACAGTACATAACAAACCACACGTTAAACTCTCAAACAATTCTATGTGAAAGTGACACACATTATTTCCATTCACATGTTATTTGCTGAAATGTGTTATGTGATCATGTCTACATTAAATAAAATAGACTTGGAAGTGGACTCCATCTATATACCCAGAAAGAAAGAAAAAATGTATACATACACACACACATATACATAAACATATAGTTGTTTATATTGTTGTTTACTTAGTTGTTCACTGGTGTGAGTATATATATATACGTATATGTTCTTCTTTATGTTATATATAATATATATTATGTATGTTATATATTTAATACTTATTTATATATGTGTTAGTAATGTCTACTATAACTCACCTATTTTTCCACCTCTGTCTGACATTATTCTCTCCCTTACTATGATTTGGCCACGAAATCCTTCTAGTTTTTGAGCACAACAAACTCATTCAGTTTGAGGTACTTTGCACAAGTTATTTTCTCTGCCTAGAACATGGTCTCTCCATTTCTTTTCAAGGCTTCTTATTACTTGGGTTTTCACTTAAATAACACCTTCTAGAGGAGTCTTCCTAGAGAATCCTAATAAAGTTGATAACGCACATTCCCTATTTTTCTCCATCTCCGCATCTCATTTATTTTTTAGCATTATAATAACTTGCAGTTATTTTATGTGTTCTTTTTGTTTCTTTTGTTAGTTTGTAAACTCCATGAAGATGGAAATTCTTTTTCAAAGTTACAGCTTATTCACAGAGTTTATGACCATTCTTTGCAATTAAAAGGACTTATAAATTTGATTGATTGAACAGAAGAACTCTACCACTAAGATTTCTATTGTAATTACATCATTCAATATATTTATATATTTGAAAATTTAAAAGTTTTTTTTTTTTCTTATTCTGCCTTCTTGTCTGGGGGACAGTTTCTTTTTCTTTTCTTTTCTTTTCTTTTTTTCTTGATACAGAATCTTGCTCTGTCACTCAGGCTGGAGTGCAGTAGCCCGATCTCGGCTCACTGCAACCTCTGCCTCCCAGGTTCAAGTGATTCTCTTGCTTCAGCCTCCCGAGTAGCTGGGACTGCAGGTGCTTGCCACCACAACAGCTAATTTTTTAAAAAATATTTTTAGTAGAGACAGGATTTCCCCACATTGGCCAGGCTGGTCTTGAACTCCTGGCCTCAAGTGATCTGCCCACCTCGGCCTCCCAAAGTGCTAGAATTACAGGCATGAGCCACCATGCCCTGCCTAGGAACATAGTTTTTCTTCTCCTTATCTAGATTTATCTTTATGCTATATGTAGATTTTTGTAATTTATTTTTATTCCACATAATTCTTATAACATTAGTATATTTGGTATTTTTTTGAAAAATGTTCGTGTATATTTTTTATATTGAGAAAACATGTTTATATACAATATTCATACAATTATGAATAATTTTAGTATATACAAAATGGTTAATATTATTCTAACTTTCTTTGTCTTTGCCTTGCATCAGGTTTTGATTTTCCTGATTCAATTTATAACTCTAAAAGAGTTCGGATTAAATATAAAGTGAGTCCAGGTAGGAATTTCATAGTAGGATATGAAAGAGAATGAATTCTAAGCAAAATAAAAGTATCCTGGGTGTTAATATTTTGAATAAACCTCCTATTCAAATGGATTTTGATGATTTTATTTTTTTCCTACAAGTATTATTATTAATTTTTTTAAGGGAATTTGCTCTGTTGCCCAGGATGGAGTGCCATGTGTGATCACAGCTCACTGCAACCTTGAACTTCTGGGCTCAAGTGATCCTCCTGCCTCAGCCTCCTGATTATCTGGGATTACAGGCATGTACCATCATAGCCAGCTAATTGTTTTTTGTATATTTTTTGTAGAGGTAGGGTCTCATTATGTTGCTTAGGCTGATCTGGAACTCCTGGCCTCAAGTGGCCCTCCCACCTCAGCCTTCCAGTGTTGAGCTTACAGGCATAAGCCACTGCATCTGGTTTACAAGTATCATTTTGAATAATGAAATTCTCTGCTAGTTGGTCATTCTAATTTTTGGTTGATCAAAATTTTGCTGAAATAAATTTCTAGGATTTGGACTGAAGATCTTTCCAAAGGGCTAATAAACGTAAACATGAAAGAAAGCTTCTGATTCACAGATACCCAATTAATAATAGTTCCCAAATTCTGTGTAGTGTTTCTACAGCCTTATTTTCCCAGACTCACTCCTGTTGCTAGATTACTGTTATGACCTTAAAGATCAATACATACAAGCTTTTCTTATATAGGTCTTTTTATTTCTTTACCATTATTACCCTCAGTCCGGGATGCTTACTTCCTTTTTTGACTTTCGTGTTCTCTTTTATTCCTAATGCAGCAGTCAGTCATCTTCTGGGACAGTTTATACCACTGCAAAGTAAAAACCTATTATCAAGTTTCCCCTAAATATTTGGAACATGGTATCAAAAAAATAAAATAAATAAAAGCTGAGACTCCTTAGCATGCATTTGAACCTAAGGTATTTTTCTTACTTTATTTTCCATTTTTAAATATGTGTTATATGTCCTGTGATTTCTGGAGGGTGGATACAATAATTCATGAACCAGTAACTGTAGGACACGTACTTTATGTATCTTAATCCTTGTAGTCCTCAACTTCTTGCTGCCAGCTAACTGGTGTGTCTATGACTCAAGGTGCTCATGGTCTTTCCTCTATATGTTTCTGACTCCAGGTAATCTACCTACTGTTTCTTTGAAAGTTTTGTTTTCTCACTTCTTTATAAATATTTGTTTTCATTTTTATTTTAGCTAGGAGTGTTTTCTTTGCCTATTCTTCTATAAAATTCATACCCTCCATAATTATGGTACCTAGGGTGAGCTAGTTAAAAACCAACCAATAAAACAAAAACAAATAAAAAAAGAAAACAAGAATAAAACCCCATAGTTTTATTCTTATGTGACCTCATTAGTTCTCATGAACTGATAGGTGTGGGAAAGAGTCCATGCCATTCTAATTTTTTTTTTTTTTTTTTTTTTTTTTTTTTTTTTTTTTTTTTTGAGATGGAGTCTTGCTGTATCGCCAAGGCTGGAGTGCAGTGGTGCAATCTCTGTTCACTGCAACCTCTGCCTCTCGTGTTCAGGCTATTCTCATGCCTCAGCCTCCTAAGTAGCTGGGACTACAGGCACATGACACCATTCCTTGCTAATTTTTGTATTTTTAGTAGAGAAGGAGTTTTGCCATGTTGGCCAGACTAGTCTCCAACTCCTGACCTCAAGGGATCCACCTCCTTCGGCCTCCCAAAGTGACAGGATTACAGGCTGAGCCACCACACTTGGCCCCACTCTAAGTTATAAGGAAGAATCACATCACATTCCATGATTTTCATATCATCTTTTATTTATTGCATTTGGCACAATATGTAGTCGATATCTGTTGATGGATAAAATGAAGAAAAAGGAGGTGAAGATGAAAAAGAATGAAGGTATAACAATCGGGAATAGCTTGGAATGCCAATCCAAGTGCCATATTCCTGAGTAGACTCACTTGTTAGATTGCTTGCTAGGGTTAGTGGTCTTTCTATTCAGGTATATACCTCTGAATCTTGAAATTTCTTATAACTTGAAATTTATTTTCAACCATATTCAAAGTTTGAAAATCCACAGATTAGAGCTTCATATGGGTTAATAAACATTTACTTTAGAAAGGTTTACATACATGAGACATACATAGATATGTGAGACAAGTTGCATATGTCAAACAGTTAAGAGAGATTGCATATATGAATTCAGCTGAATTGCTCCACTTCTTTTGTAAAATTGAATGTATGATGGGGGGCAGATAACTACTTAATTTTTTAGCATTAAATAGTTCAGGAGCTGGGTTTGTATGAGAGAACCACGGCTACATGATGACATTGGGCAACTGGGAAGAAGTTAGGTATATTAAAAAGGACATTCAGAGAAATAAAAAGTCAAGTTGTTTGCTACACAATTTTTACTGAGCTTTGCTTTGTACTATGACTACAAAACACAGAATCTTGTCTCTTATGGTATTTTGTTTGTTTGTTTTCCCCTAACATTACATACCCTCAGCTGCTTGTATCTGGACTCTACTGAGTACTTTAGTATTATAACCCTGCTTCTTTATGGTAATTGGCTTTTTCAACCTAGTCTTAGAACCTACACAATACTTATAACACAATTTTTCCATTCTAAAAATTTTACTTGAATTAAGTGTAAAGTTATAAATTTGGGAGTTGGGGCAAATTTACACAGAGCTAGTACCCATCTGACTTCTGACATTTTTCTTTCCAGTGTACATAAAATGTAGTGTTTTTTCTCCATGGGTCCAAAGTAAATTATTCTTCATTCTAAATATCCTGCTTCACTTGCATGACTCAGTTCTTCATATATCTGTAAAGCTACGTGCACTTTCTTCTATGTCTAGAAGAGGGAAAATAGCTAAGGGTATAGAAAAATAGGAGTTTTAAAAGCATTTGAAACCCAGATCATTAAATTATATGGAGAATAATGTATGTGATGCTTTCTATTAAATGGAAGATGTTTTAATATATAAAGCAGTTTTTTTATTGTTTAGATAACAGAGCATCATATGATTTTCTGTATCCAAGCCCTACAATGTTCTTTGGTTATTTAAATGATACTGTTGTTAGCATGCAAGTCTGTTTTAGCCCACTGCCAGTCATCAGCTCATGATAGGCATGTAGGACATTTGTAGAATCCACAACTCTGACCAAAACACATGTGGCCTCAAATTGAAGAGGATAGTTAATGTCAAACCAAAATGACAGATGTCCCTCAAGCTGTTGCCTTGTGCTCAAATAATGGTAGATTCAAAGCTAGCTCAGCATTTCCCAGAGACCTATATTTCATCCATGCTCTGTCAACACAGCTTGATCAATGTCTTCAAAGGAAAAGTGGAAGCAAATGGATGATTAACTTCAAGCATTTGTCACTGAGACCAAGCTTAGAGCGGTTCTGGGCAGTGTGATGGATGTCACAGGGAAGCCTCTTTGTATCCGCCAGTCAAGTGGAGTTACTATGAAAGTATTTAATGATATAGGATAATCTTCATTGCTCACTTTCAGCTTCTGGGCAATGCGAATATTCTGCAGAGCTGAATGATAGAGCCAGCAAAAGGGAGGTAGTGACACAGAGGGAAAAAGGGAAAACACATTCATGTCTTTTAAACTTGTTCTTGGCTTTTCCAGAGACCATTTTCTCTTCCTTCATCATTTTACAAAATAACTATATACAGTTACAAAATAACTACATAATTACTTGAATTATTTGTAAATACAATTATTTACAAGATAACTACATACATTATAGGATTAGATAAACCAGAATGGGAGAACAAACTTAGGATTTGGACTCAGAAAACCTGGGTTTCAGTTTCAACTTGTCAACTCACTAGATGTGAGACTTTCAGCAAGTTATCTGCTTGTTCTAAGTCTCATCATTCTCATAAAAAAGATAATAAATAGGCCTGTTTTATATGATTTCATGAGGACTAGTGTGCATTTTAGTACCTGGCACATAATAAAAAATACTTGATAAAGATTTTTAAGAAACATATATTTGTGTATTTATACATTTTATATGGAAGGAAGGCTACAGATTCTGGTTGCTCACTAGTTGATCACTTTCTGATATACAGAAAGCTAATAAAAAGATATTCTTAGTACTATTTTTATTAATAAAATATAGTCTACAATAATTTTATTATATAAATATATAAAGTTTTTTGTAGCGTATTTCTTCACTGTTACACAAATACTGTATTAATTGGCACTCTAACAGAGTGTCAAAACTAATGGCCTTTGTTTTATTTGGAAAACTTTAACAATGCTGCTTTACCGGGTAGATTTTGCCATCCTTTTAGGGTAATTAGTTGACTTTTAAAATAATACTATGTGATAATGACATTTATAAACCATAATTATTTTAATAATTTTCAGTTTTGTTTGGTGGCTAAAAATGTTATTTGATGTATACTCTGCAAGATGATTAGTTTCTTTTTTGATAATTTAATTGGGGATATTTGAGAGTATTTTTTTCTTTTTTGAGATGGAGTCTGGCTCTGTCGCCCAGGCTGGAGTGCCGTGGCATGATCTCGGCTCACTGCAAGTTCCGCCTCCCAGGTACACGCCATTCTCCTGCCTCAGCCTCCCAAGTAGCTGGGACTACAAGCGCCTGCCACTACGCCTGGCTAATTTTTTGTATTTTTAGTAGAAATGGGGTTTCACTGTGTTAGCCAGGATGATCTCGATCTCCTGACCTCGTGATCCACCTGCCTCAGCCTCCCAAAGTGCTGGGATTACAGGCGTGAGCCACCATGCCCGGCGAGAGTATTTTTACCTCTAAGATTCTAATTGGTTGTTGAAGGTAAACTCCTCTGTCGGACTACCCTAACCCCTGAGGAATATTCATTTTGCAAAGATGCTCAACCATCTTAGAGTCATCTCCTTCAGGAGAATTGGAGTTCTCATCTTATCCCAAGAAGTGCTGTGGTGCTACATGGCAGAAATCACAATCTTTATCTGTATACATGGATAATGTAACACCCATCCCTGGAAATAGCAAACTACAATGCTATTATACAATGGATAAAAGAGGAAGGGAAGAGGAAAATGAAAATATAGGAAAAAACAAAGATGTGCATGTGTACACACACACACACGTACACGAACACACTGAAAGAGGATAAACAGGATGAACACAGGAGTAGTGGAGAATATAAACAGGCACTGATGTTTGAAATACACTGTTGAAATAGTGAAAATTAAAAGAAAAATTTATTTTCTTTTAAGAAACACTGTATTTAAAGAAAAAACTGCTTTGCAGATCTTTTTCTCTTTTTTTGAGACAGAGTCTCTCTCTGGCACCCAGACTGGAGTGCAGTGGCGCAATCTCGGCTCACTGCAAGCTCTGCCTCCCGGGTTCACGCCTTTCTCCTGCCTCAGCCTCCCGAGTAGCTGGGACCACAGGCACCCGTCCCCACGCCCAGCTAATTTTTCATATTTTAGTAGAGATGGGGTTTTACCGTGTTAGCCAGGACGGTCTCAATCTCCTGACTTCGTGATCTGTCTGCCTTGGCCTCCCAAAGTGCTGGAATTACAGGCGTGAGCCACCGCGCCTGGCCTGCTTTGGAGATCTTTAAGCACAATAACTCATCAGATCCCATCTCTCAGACAGGGTGTGAACACCAGGCATCCCAGAAGACTTGACTGGATGTGTAAACAGTGCATCATTTCTTTAGAGTCAGCAGTGTGCAGACAGCTATGGGTGATGTTGGGGGAGCCTTCCCTCGGAAAAAGTAGCTAAAGCTATCTAGAGTTTGCACTGGACACTTCTTGCAATGAGGCCATGCAGATGAAGTGATTCCAGATGTGAAGCCACTGGACAGAGAGGGTAGAGACCTCATGAAAGTTGAAATACAAAGCTTTTTTGTATTTCAAAATACAAAAAATTTTGTGTAGGATATGTGGAGGATAGAGCCTAAAGGAATGTCCTGTGTCTAAAGAAAATAGCTAAAGTGGCTTTTGTAGTAGCTCTCTCATCTCAAATAGGAGCAGAAAGAAGTAACGGCAAGTTCTGGTCTGGTTTGGAAAATGTCCACAAGGTGCCACAAACGTGCCAGTACAAACCGTCCTGTCTCCGAGTTCCTGTGAGTCCCATTCTTCTTGGAATCAAAAGAGAGAAACTGACCCTTGCTTCTTGTGCAGGATTCCTGTGCAGGATTGCTAACTTCTTTCAGCTCCCTTTTCCCTATGGCTTATAGGCTGCACCTGTGCTGAAGTGGTTTTGTCTTTGGCACACATTTGATTCAGAGTCCAATGAAGAACAAGGATTAGTGCTGTTTCACTGCATTCATTTATAGGAGAATTCTTTGCATTTTAAATAATTATCTTCTATATCTCAGACTTCCATTTGTTGATTAGTTCTTGAAGTTAATTATCTTGAATAGCTTAATGTGGCTTAGTGCTTAATATAAAACTCTAATTTGTTTTCTAAATATATCATTTTTATTAATTTTATCAAGATACTTTGATTCCTGATTCTTTAGCAAAGGTTGCCTGTACATTTTGTGAGAAGCAGAGTTACATTTGAAACTAGTGGTTTTGGGAATCACAGTTTTCAGCTTCTGCCTTCATTTCATGTAAAATTTCTAAGATCCAGTTTGGGGGCATTATCTACATCTGGTACATCTGTCATCTTAATGGCATTTTTGTCATGTGTTGCCTTACTGGAATAGTTAGCAAATATGAGCACCTGTAACTAAAATGCTTGGAAAAATACTTCTATTATAAAGGTCAGGTCAAATACCTTCAAACGATATATAATTATGTTAAAAATTGTTTCTTTACTAAAATACTTAGGTCTATGACCCTTTCATTCTGTAACACACTTCTCAGCATGAAGGGAATTAAGAAAGTCTCTTAGAAAGTATCATAATGTTTATATATATGTATTTATATATGTATTTATATAAATTTCTATATCTAATATTTGTGTATAAATATACAAATATTAAACATAAGTATTTTATATACATATTTAATATAGAATTTTATTTATTGGTTAAAAACTAATATATTTATATATTAATAAACATTTAATATAGAATTTGAAAATGTTTCTTTTACATTTGTTATTTTTATATATATATAATTATTTGCTTTATTTACTATATATGTTTTTGTATGTGTAATTAGATAAGTTGTTAAAACAGGGCTTTTCCTTTCCTATCAGCCAAAACACCAATGCAGAATGCTAAACTGCAAGCACAAACTTTGTATTGATAATTGCCAGTCAATTTTTCTTGTTGATCTGCAGTAACAGAAAGACAAAACACCTGTTGGATCAGTTAAATAAAACTTTCTTTTTAAAATAATACAGAGGGAAGTGGGTATAATCAGCAACCTTCGTCAGGGCTGTTTATGAAGGCACTTGCTTCCAGATACCCCTCAGAACCTCAGGAAGCCCAACCACCCACACTGCACTCCCCAAGACAGCCTTATACATATGTAGGTGAAGCTGGATCACGTCAACAGACTACACCTAAAGCAGTCTGGATGTGCCTTGGGAGGATCACTTCACCTGAGCTAGGTATATCTATCTCATAGGATCTCAGGGTTATACAATATACCACATGACTGCTGAGTAAAACAGAAGACTCAGACAGGAATACAGCTCTCATTAATAATATGCCTTCTCTCCAGACTAACAAAGCCCAATCCTGGTGAGCTACTGAACTTGAAGCTGCAGAACCAGAATGAAGGCTGGTTACCCAGAACTCTCTTGAAGGTATGTTCACAGAGTTTTAGACCAGCCATGCAGCTTATTCTTCAACCACCCCCAAGACTATGCTATGATTTGTTCTACTCTTTCCATATCTTGATGTCTTATTCTTGAGTCTCAGTACTTGTTTTCTGGATCTTTTGGTGGGAATGATTCTGAGTCTTGTGCCTTAATAGAACTGGAAACCCAAAGGATTATGAATCATGCTGCTATAAAGACACATGCACACGTATGTTTATTGCAGCACTATTCACAATAGCATAGACTTGGAACAAACCCAAATGTCCACCGATGATAGACTGGATTAAGAAAATGTGGCACATATATACCATGGAATACTATGCAGCCATAAAAAATGATGAGTTCATGTCCATTGTAGGGACATGGGTGAAACTGGAAACCATCATTCTCAGCAAACTATCGCAAGGACAAAAAAACCAAACACCGCAAGTTCTCACTCACAGGTGGGAATTGAACAATGAGAACACATGGATACAGGAAGGGGAACATCACACACCGGGGCCTGTTGTGGGGAGGGGGGAGGAATAGCATTTGGAGATATACCTAATGTTAAATGACGAGTTGCTGGGTGCAGCACACCAACACGGCACATGTATACATATGTAACAAACCTGCACGTTGTGCACATGTACCCTAAAACTTAAAGTATATTAAAAAAAAACTAACATATTCCTTTTTTTCCCCCCTGTCTCTTCGCCATCAAAGAAACTTTATCCAGATAAATCAGGTGATCTGGAGCTGGCTCAGTGAAAGGGATTGAGGCAGTCTTGTCAGCACTGTTGGAGTTAAAGGGAAACAAAAACCCACACTGGAGGCATTTTTTTAATGAAATAATAACCATCCCAGTATTCTTCAAATCATCACCTAAATTCATCATTAGGCTCATGTTGGCAGTTAAGGCATTAACTATTTAAAATAAATGATGAGTATAGAAATGCTTCCTATCTCAGATGGATAACTTGAGCAAATATCTTGTAAATAACTGAATACTTCTGGATAAACCTGAGACCTAAACTTTTAATGAAAACTTATAATGGTATAGAATCAAATAACTATGAAAGTGATTGTACTGATACAACTTGGATATTTTTAGTTTTAGATGTGACTGGTGGCCTGTGTTTTTCAGGGCAGCATCTCATTGGGGGCAATAATAGCAGTTATTTCCAGAACAGCTTTCAGGCATGAATGTCTGCTTGCATTCCAAATGTCATTCCTATCTGTGTGCATTCTCCTAGTTTGCTGATGTGGTCCTTGGACTCATCTCCCTTCCAAAGTAATTTCCTTTCATTTTTCAAACTCTGAATAACTCACATGGGTTGATTGTTCATTATCCATATCAAATAACTCAGTGAATTATTTGTCCTCTTCTACTGGAGTGAATCAAGCTACAAGCTATGTGAAAAAAGGGAAGAAAAAAATGAGACCAGTTGTCATGCACAGCTCTTCCTTTGTATGAATTTCATTTAGACATTCAATCTAAGCACTAAATAGGTCAAAGGCTGTTAATATTAACAAATATTCCCAGTTTTTTCAATATTTCTTGATTTTTTTTTTTTTTTTTTTTTTGCACATTATGAAGGGCAGCAAATATTTAGAAGATTTTCCCTTTCCTCTTTTGCAATGAGCTTTTTCAGAGCTGGCCCAAAGCAAAAGGGGGGGAAAAAAAGAAGAATCTGTCTTTATTAGGCTTCTAGACTTTACCAGTGCATACTGTGTGATTTTGATCATTTGCACTAAGTTCTCTGAGTCTCAGGTTAGTTTTATCATTTATAAAATACTAGATAAAATATTGCTTGTTCCTCAGGTTTAGAAATTCAGTTGATATTTCCTAATCTACTCTGTACTGTTTTTCTGTGGAGATAGCAATGAACAAAAGATGTGAAGGCTTACATTCTATTGAGAGGGCATAAGTAAATAAGTAAAGCATATAGTTTATTCTTTGGTAATAAGCCCTTGGGAAAAATTAATTAGAAGAGAGAGGAAAGTGTGAGGAGCTGTGCAATGTTAAATGCCCACATCAGTGATGCCTTTGCTGATAATGTGATCAGGGGATATTTGAACAGAGTCTGAAGGAAGTGGGAAAGGAAGCCATGGAGAATCCAATGAGAACAGCAAGTGCAAATGCCCTGAAGGAATAAAAGTGTCTGGAGTAGGCAGTAAAGGCAAGAATTATAGAAGATCATGTGGGACTTGTAATCCAAAGCCAAGTTGGGATTTTGGATTTTATTATGTGTGAGATAATAAGTCTTTTGATGAATTTGAGCAGAGAAGTGACTCTCTCTCTCCCTTCCTTCCATTGACAAATAAAAATTGTACATATTTATGGCATACAATATGTTTTGAAGTATGTATACATTGTGAAATAGTTAAATCAGGCTAATTAACATATGCATAACTTCACATAGTTAGGAATTTTTTGCGATAAGAACACTTAAAACATACTTTCTTAACAATTTTCAATAATATATTGCTAGTAATTGTAGTCACCATGTTGTTTAATAGATGTCTTGGATCTCTTTCTCTAGTCTAATTGAAATTTTGTATCTTCTGAGCAACATTTCCCCAAACCCCACCCTCCAGTCTCTGGTAACCACCCTTCTACTCTCTACTTCTATGAGTTCAACTTTTTTAGATTTCATATATAAGTAAGATCATTCATACTCTCCTCTTTGGTGACCCCATGGGATCTTTAAATAGCTTCTATGTGCTAATGTCTAGGCTCTCTTGTGAGCACCAGTGTTATACATCCAACTGCAATTGCAGCTGTGATGTTGAATAGACACCTCTGACTCCACGTGACCAAAACTGAACTCCTTGTTTTATTTGCAAGCCTGAGTATCCTCACTCTTCCTTATCAATTGATGGCAACTCAATTTTTCCAGTTTCTCAGAAAAGACCTTGGAGTCAGCCTTGACTCCTTCTGTTTCTCATCTTCCCACATCCTGTTAAGAAAACCTAGTTGTCATGATCCCTTCTCGCTACTATGACTGTCCAAGACATCCCTCTCTTTCACCCAGTTTATTACAGTGCCTCGTAACTTGTCATTCTACTTCTGTTGTTATCCTTTCAGTCTATTTTCAATACAGCAGCCAGGGTAATTATTTTAAAATATGGTTCAAATTGTTTAACTTCTCTGCTTAAATCCTGACTGGCTCCCCATTTCACTCATAGTAAACATCATCGTCTTTGGTAATTTCCTGGGACTTTGCTCTCTGTTAGTTATATCCCCATTGGCCTCTCTGCTGCCTTTGGGTCTCTGTGCTGCCTTTGGGCCTCTGTGCTGGTTGGCTATTCACCCTACCTGAAACACTCTTCTTTTCCTGTTGACTTGCATACTTCAAGGTTTTGCTCAAATGTCACCTTTTCAAAGAGGCCCTTCCTTCCTCAAAAATCCCTCTATTTACATTTAACAGCCCTTCTTTCCACCCCTGGAAATCTTCATCCCCTTACTTGTCTCTCTACATTTTGGAAGTATAGTGTTTATCACCCTCTAGCATACAATATAACTGATATATTATTTTTATTGTTTATTGTTTGTCAGCCCCTGCTAGAATGTAAGCTCCATAAAAGTAAAAAACTTTTTCTGTTTTGTTGACTATGACATCCTAAGCATGTAGGATGGTGCCTGACAGGTTGTCACCACTCAATAAATATATGTTGGATGAATAAATGGAGCAGGGATCCAGTTAGAAAAGAACACTGTCTATGAGTTCTTAGATGACAAATTGACTGCATGAGAAGAAGCCAGGCTGTGTGGTACTTGAAGAAAAGCCTCAGATGTGAGCCAAGAATTATCTGGAATGGATTGTCCACTCTTCCCCTTATTCCTCAAGTCACCTTTAGGAGATGAGTTAACCTTTTTAATTTCAGTCTATTTCTGTTCAAATGAGAAAAACAATGTCTAAATTGAGAATGTATAAATGTACCTAAGTTTGCTTATTCATTCTTCAGCTGAAGGACATCTAAGTTGTTTTACCTTTGTCAGTTTACACCTAAAGATGCTGTAAAAGGCATATACAGATTTTTGTGTGTTCATAAGTTTTTATTTCTTTAGATAAATACTTAGGAGTAGGATTGCTAGGCCATAAGGTTGGTATATATTTTACTTAATAAGAGATTGTCAAATTGTTTTCCAAAGTAAAACCAAAAGTGTATAAGCATTTCAGTTGCTCCCTATTCTCGTTAGCACTTGATATTGTCAACGTCTTTTTAGTCATTGTAATAGTTGTTCAGTAATTTGTCATTGCATTTAATTTGTATTTCTCTAATGACTAAGGTTGTTTAGAACCTTTTCATGTACTCACTAGTATCTGTTTAGCTTTTTTTGCTCATTAAAATAATTGGATTGTTTCGGGCCAGGCATGCTGGCTCACACTTGCAATCCCAGAGCTTTGGGAGGCTGAGGTGTTCATGACCAATCCAGGCAACAGAGTGAGACCCCATCTGATATGGTTTGGCTGTGTCCCCACAAAAAATCTCATTTTTAATTTTAGTTCCCATAATCCCCATGTGTCATGGGAGCGACCCAGTGGGAGGTAATTGAATCATGGAGGCAGTTACCTCCATGCTGTTCTGGTGATAGTGAGTGAGTTCTTATGAGATCCAATGGTTTTGTAAGGGACTTCTCTCCCTCTTTGCTCTGTACTTCACCTTGCAGCCTCCATGTGAAGAAGGACGTGTTTGCTTACCCTTCTTCCATAATTATAAGTTTCCTGAGGCCTCCTCAGCCCTGTGGAACTGAGTCAATTAATACTCTTTCCTTTATAAATTACCCATCTCAGGTATGTCTTTATCAGCAGCATGACAACAAACTAATACAATAAATTGGTACCAGTAGAGTGAGGTGCTGCTGTAAAGATACCTGAAAATGTGGAAGCAACTTTGGAAATGAGTAACAGCAGAGGTTGGAACAATTTGGAGGGCTCAGAAGAAGACAGGAAAATGCAGGAAAATTGGGAACATCCTAGACACTTGGAGGCTCAGAAGACAGGAAGATGTGGGAAAGTTTGGAACTTCCTAGAGACTTGTTGAATGGCCTTGACCAAAATGCTGATGTGATATGGACAATAAAGTCCGGGCTGAGGTGGTTTCAGAAGGACAGGAGAAACTTGTTGGGAACTGGAGTAAAGGTCAGTCTTGCTATGCAAAGAGACTGGTGGCATTTTGCCCCTGTGCTAGAGATCTGTGGAACTTTGAAGTTAGGAGATTATTTAGGGTATCTGGTAAAATAAATTTGTAGGTGGCAAAGCATTCAAGAGAAAGCAGACCATGAAAGTCTGGAATATTTGCAGCCTGACAATGTGATAGAAAACAAGACCCCATTTTCTGGGCAGAAATTCAAGTGGGCTGCAGAAACTTGCATAAGTAATGAGGAACTAAATGTTAATCACCAAGAGGATAGGAAAAATATCTCTAGGCTTGTCAGAGACCTTCACAGCAGCCCCTCCCATCACAGGCCTGGAGGCCTTGGAGGGAAAAATGGTTTTGTGGGCTGGGCCCAGGGCACCCCTTCTCTATGCAGCCTCTGAACATTGTGCCCTGTGTCCCGGCTGCTTCAGCTCCAGCTGTGGCTAAAAGGGGCCAATGTGTAGCTCAGGCTGTTGCTTTAGAGGTTGCAAGCTCCAGGGCGTGATGGCTTACACATGGTGTTGGGCTTGTGGGTACACAGAAGTCAAGAATTGAGTTTAGGGAACCTCCACCTATATTTCAGAGGATGTATGGAAATGCCCGGATGTCCAGGCAGAAGTCTGTTGCAAGGTTGGTAGCCTCATGGAGAACTTCTGCTAGGGCAGTAGGGAAGGGAAATGTCGAATGGAAGCCCCCATACAGAGTTCCCAATGGGGCACTGCCTGATGGAGCTGTGAGAAGAGGGCCACCATCATCCAGACCCCATAATGGTAGACCCACCAACAGCCTGCACTGTGTGCATGGAAAAGCCATAGACCCTCAACACCAGCCTGTGAAAGCAGCCAGGGTTGGGGGACTGTACCCTGCAAAGCCACAGGGTGAAGCTGCCTAAGGCCATGGGATCCCAGCTTTTGCATCGGCATGACTGGGATGTGAGACATGGAGTCAAAGGAGATTATTTTGGAACTTTAAGGTTTAATGACTACCCTATAGGATTTTAGACTTCCATGGGGCCTGTAGTCCCTTTGTTTTGGCCAATTTCTCCCATTTGGAAAGGGTGCATTTACTCAATGCCTGTACTCCCATTGTATCTAGAAAGTAATAACGTGCTTTTGATTTTACAGGCTCATAGGTGAAAGGGACTTGTCTCAGATGAGATTTTGGACCTGGACTTTTGGGTTAATGCTGGAATGAGCTAAGACTTTGGGAGACTGTTGGAGAGGCATAATTGTGTTTTGAAAGGTGAGGACATGAGATTTGGGAGGAGCCAGAGATGAAATGATATGGTTTGGCTGTGTCCCCACCCAAATCTCATCTTGAATTGTAGTTCCCATAATTCCCATGTGTCATGAGAGAGACCCAGTGGTAGGAGGCAGTTACTTCCATGCTGTTCTGGTGATCGTGAGTGAGTTCTTACAATATATGATGGTTTTATAAGGGGCTTCTCCTCCTGTTCACTTGGCACTTCTCCTTGCTGCCACCATGTGAAAAAGGATGTGTTTGCTACCCCTTCCTCCATGATTGTAAGTTTCCTTAGGCCTCCCCAGCCATGCTGAACTATGAGTCAATTAAATTTCTTTCTGTATAAATTACCCAGTCTCAGGTATGTCTTTATTAGCAGCAGGAGAACAGACTAACCTCTACAAAACATAAATAAAAAGAAAAAGATTGGGTTGCTTCTTTTCTGTTGTTAAGTTTTGAAAGTTTTAAAATATGTTCTGAATACAAGACTTTTGTTAGAAGTGCGATTTGAAAATATTTTCTCCCAGCCTGTGGCTTGTCTTCGCATTCATTTAACAGAATTCATAAAGCAAAAGCTTTAATTTTGATTAAGTCCCATTTATTGATTTTTTCTTCATGGTTTACACTTTTGGTGCTGTACCTAATAAATCTTTGCGTAACTTAATGTTAAAATGCTTTTATTTTCTTCTAGAGGTTTTGTAGTTTTATGTTTTCATTAATTCACTTCCAATTTTTCCAGCACCATTTGTTTAAAAGGCTCACCTTCTTGAGTTGAACTGTCTTTGTACGTTTGTAAAAAGTGTTTAGTTTTAAAAAATTGAATTCTATTTGTGTGGGCCTTAATTTCTCATTTTCTCTCTCTCTTTTGATGAAATAAGTAAAATAATCACCTTAAAACTATGAGGGTTAAGAAACTGTTGGAGTTTCAGAAGAAAAAAACATGTAAACTTAACTTAATAATATAC
The DNA here is from genome assembly GCF_028885655.2 of Pongo abelii. NCBI lineage: Eukaryota > Metazoa > Chordata > Mammalia > Primates > Hominidae > Pongo > Pongo abelii. The sequence continues at coordinate 79,106,723 of NC_071990.2, read as the reverse complement.
ATTATTAATGTCTGTTGTGTACTGGGAACTATTTAAATTTCTAGGAATGCATTTGTATGCAAAACACACAAAACTCCTTCCTTTTAATATATATTGAAATATACATCTCAGAAATGGGTGACAAAAGTAAAAGAAAATATAATTGAAATTACAACACTAAATGCTCACTTGGGAGTAGTGGTTATGAATTTAAATTGAGAGCAATCAACAAAATTTTGTATCTATTCTCTAGTTTTACTCAGCTATTTATATGTCAGTGCAGACTGTAGACTGGATAGAGATTGGAGTCAATCAAGTTAGGGATTATGACAAAAAAGTATTGTATAGGGAGACTGACAAGGGGATTGAGAGTGTATATAGGAGACTGATAATAATGAATGGCTGAAGAATGGACAACATGAGATAAGTGAAGGAAGAGAAAGAGGTAGTGTTAATCGATTGGAAATTCTCATAGGCCAAAAGATTACTGAGAAGGGAGTGTAAGTAATGAGATGGAAAGATAGAGGTGATGTTCAGCGAATAAGATCTTAGAAATTAAAATTATGGATAATGAGAGAGATCTACTTACTGATAGTGACAGGGGATGACTTTGTGAGTTATTTTCTTATCTGATGCAGAGGGCAGGATTAACAGGCTGGGAGGCCTAAGGAAACTTACAATCATGGAGGAAGGGGAAGCAAACACATCCTTTTTCACATGGTGGCAGCAAGAAGGGGTGAGGAGGACAAGGAATTAAGACCAAGATTTAGGAAGAGTCAGTAAAATATAGTAATATCAGTGAATACTTACATCATAAAAATCATTACAAGCATAGTATCAGTGAGCAAGATAGTAAGCCAGGTACTAAAATCTTCCAGGAATGAGGTGACATTTGGTGGCCTGGACATCCGTAGTTGACTATATGCAACATTGGTATATTAGTTTCCTATTGCTGCTGTAAAAAAAGATCACCAACTTGTAGTTCTAGAAATGAGAATTCCAAAATTACTTTCACTGGGCTAATGCCTAGATGTAAGCAGGTCTGGTTACTCTGGAGGCTCTGAGGGGAAGATTTATTTCCTTGTCTTAACATATGTGATTGCAGTTACGATCTACCTGTTGAAAATGATTCGTGGTACTCTCCCCATCTCAAGATTCTCAACTTAAATCACATCTGCAAAGTTTTTGTCATATAAGATAATATTCTATGTTCTAGGGATTAGGACCTAGTTCTCTTTGGGGGTCAATATTACATTTAGCATATGATGTTACAGTCTGAATGAATGAGCTTCAAAGGAGGAATTGAAGGGGGTAGGGAGGGGTAAGGAGTACACTCATTCCTACTCCATAGAAGGCAAGAAGAGAAAGCAGTCTCCAAAGAAGGACTGAGGAAAAGCAATGGCATCAGAGAATAGTCAATTTTCCACTGGAGCAAGGTAGAGGGAACTTTTTGGAAAAGGGGGTAAAGATAGATATTTTTCTGATTATCTACCTTTAACTCTGGGTAGAAAGGAATGGTTTGGAGAGAAGAGGGGTGTGAAATTGCAGCAGATTTGGAGATATGATCTACTTTCTGTGTTATAAAATATTGTTGAAAAATATGAAGCCATTTTAACATTTTTTCCTTATTGGTGGCTTAGTGTTTTTGCTTGAATGTGTCTAATTTCCCCCCATTTCCTTAGAGTCCAATAGTAGCATATTCAAATTACTTTTTAAGCAGACTTGGAACCAGTTTTTATATTTTTAGTGTCATGTTCAATCCATTTACAAAAATACCTTATTTTACCAATTCCTCAGGTATTTAGGGATCTATGTTTAAATGAAATTATTTCTTGAACTTTTTGTACTTCTAATTTAAGATTCAGCTGTCTCAATATGCTAAGTGAGTTATCATTTTTTCCATCTGTCATGTATTTCTTAATTATTGTTGTTCCGGTTTTCAATTCTGATTGTTTTAATGAGTTTATGTCTTAAAAGATGTCACTAAAGTTTAATCAAGTTTTAGGAGAATGTTAAAATAATGCATGTGTTTATTCAACAACCTTTATCTGAAAGTCAATAGGCTATATTAGTTTGTTTTAAAAAATTCGTATTAGAAGGCGGTTTGGATTCTTAATATCTATCTACTTTTTTATCTGTATAGTCTGTGATATATGTTCAATTGTCATGAGTGACATTGTCAATTTACTGATAAAGCAGTCAGGCAAAATGGCATAGTGGAATTTTCTGTCTTTTTTTTTTTTTTAACTGAGATTTGGCTTGTACCAGAACTGAGTTATATTTAAATATACTCCAATAAGATGTTATCTGAAGGTTAACATAAAAATATAATTATTAGCTAATTTACTGAAAAAAGCCCACTAAAATTGTGTTTTAAATTAACTGAAAGCATCAGAGCAAGCTACATTTACTGCACATATTAATAAGTTTAGATACTGAAATTTTGATTTTATTTAAAAATGCTCTCTTCTGGTTAGCACTAAAACTTCACTTTCTTAATTATATGTGTTATAACATTATTTCTGATATGTTCCATATTGTGCAAAACATCTTCCATTTATATTTTCAAGGATCGTGGATTGGATTTTGAGAAAAATGTCCTTGAGAAAAAGTTTTCATTTGGCTTCTAAAAAACTGACTTATATTGGTTTAGCAACAACTTTTTGCATTATTTCGTCTTGTTTCTACTTAGCTCTAGATATACGTGATGCTGTTTCATGTGGAAAAAATATCCTGAACAAATAAGGTTCATTTTCTTTTTCTTTTTACATTCCTGTGTTGAGTTTTCCTGGCCTTAATTTGTGATAGTGCATGATGGAGTGGAGAGCTAAGATAAGTACCCAGATCATATTTCTATATTCTGTGGCTCTATTTTATGATGATTTCATTTCAAAATATTTGTGCCCTGGTTCCCTTATATAGTCTCTTAAATTATTGGTATTCATAGATACCCATATATCACTATCTACATATTTTCTGTCATTTAATGATTCATGTATTCCAGTTCTAGAATTGGCCCATTTTAGAATCAAAGATTCAACACTCCTGCAACGGTTAAAATTCTTAATTTTTTTCTTTAAAATCTATTAGGTAATGGGAAAAAATCAATTTACATAGTTAAACACAAATTCAATTTGAGGGAAACCTATCAAGTAGAAAAACACATGCAAACTTTTGTAGTTACTTTTTAGAATCACAAAGAGTTTTATTAAGTTTAGGAAGGATTAAGTATTACTGAAATACCTTTAAGACAAAATGGTAAAATTAAGGATAAGTGATCATTTGTATGTAAAGGTCACAGAGGGGATAAATTAATGATTGTTTTTATATTTACTACAATACAAGAACAAAGCTTCTCTTTAGAATGGCTTTTATGTACTTAGAACAAATAATGAAAATCACTTTGATGTAACACAAAATCCATATTTGAAATTCACTATTTGGTTGTCCTTGAGAAACATTTTTCATTTGGCTTTTAAAAAAACTGAATTACGTTTGTTTAGCAACAACTTTTTGCATTACTTATTTTTGTTTCTATTTAGCTCTAGATATACATGATGCTGTTGCATGTGGAAAAAATATCCTGAACAAATAAGGCCCATGCCCAGGAGAACCTGAGATTTATTTTTATAAATATTAAGAACAATTAGATTTCATGGTTCAATATAACTTAATCTCTTCATAGTCCAAAAAGAAACTACTTCTTCAAGGCCAGCATCAAGCATTTAGTCAAGTGCTTTGTGGAGGATTTCCTCCTGAACCATATGGATTAGGGTACCAAGTAGAGCTGTTGTATAATAAATTTACTTCTACAAAAAATAATTTTGAGCTCTAGACTCAAGCATTTGTGATGATTTCAGCTGCAATGTAGAAGAATAGATATTAATGACAGCATATCCAAATTGACTCTGTATTGAACTCCCTCATTAAAATCAGAATTCTTTTTAAAATATTTATTACTATCATTACTATTATTTTTATATTATTTGTAGCTAATATGCACATGGTTTTAAGCTATTATTATGGGCACTTAGTCAATTTCATCATAATAATCTATGGACCTGGAATTCTAGAAGTTTCCATGTTTCTCCAGGTAACCAAATAAGGAATTTGAATCAATGAATTGTATAGTATTTGCATAGTGTTCCCTTGTGTGTACTCTACTCTATTCTGTAGAAAGAAACAATCCAACTGAGAAATATAATTTTTAAAACAAGCAAAAATTAAAACTTGCAAGAAATGCCAAACTATGTGATTATGATTCAAGAAAGCTAAGACATGTAGAGAATGGGGAGATGTGAGATAAACATATGAGGGGAAAAGTAGAAAACCATCGAGGGAATATTGTAAGTTTGAATAGCTAGCACTGAAAAAGGTACAGGAACACAAAGGAAGGAGTTTCAGGAGGGGAGAAGAAATGTAAGAAGGGGGTTATCAGAAATTGAGCATATGGGGTGTAGGGCATGTAATTATCAGACACCAGGACAAAGAAAACTGAAGAAAATAGAACTGTTAACCCCATGTTTACTATGACACTCTAGATTACATGGGAAAACTATCATATGGGTTGTCAGACACACTGTGAATGCCACTGCCGCTGCCCCCAGCCCACCCGCCAGTAAGTGCCTGATGATGCCCCATGATGCCAACATTATGAGAAAGCTGCCTCTTCAGCTTTGCTGCTACCGCAATTGCGACTAGTGTTATTTAATATTTCCCAATGATTCCTGTGGAAAGACCAGGGTGTGCTTTGGCACTTACATTGTGGTTAGCTGAAAAATGGCCTCCAGAGACAACCACATCCTAATCTCTGGAAACTGTGAATGTTACTTTGTATGGCGAGATTGACTTTGCAGTTGTGATTAAATTAAGCATCTTGAGAAGGAGAGTTTATACTGGATTATCTGGGTAGGCCATACATACAATCACAAGTGTTCTTAGAAGAGGGAAGTAGAATTAGATTTAATAGCAGAAGAACAGAGGCACTGTGGTGACTGAAGCAGCAATTAAAGTAATGTGGCCACAGCTAAGTAATATCAGCAGACACTGAAGTGGAGGAAGGAAGGAACAGATAGTTACCTGGAGCCTTCAGAGGGAACCGAGGTTTTGACACCTTGATTTTAGACCCCTAAGACATTTGAGACTTCAGACTTCCAGAACCATAGGAGAATTTGTGAGTCATATTCTCAATATCTCAAATATAAATTCTACTTGAATTTTTTTTACACTACAGCTTCTTCTCTCAGTGACATTTGCAAACAATATTGTGTTTGGGGATAGCAGGAATATGGCTTGTAAATGACAATGGTATTCTCCACACAAGTGAAGTTTCACTGTTGTACAGTGTATAAAACTGGAAAGTTTGTTCAGTAATCTACATACCTGATATCATGTATTTAGATGGGTCTATTGCGTTCCAGTAATTTCAGCTTTTCCCTCTCTGGATATTTAGAATATACCTTTTGCTACATCTTTGCCATACCCAGAATCAGTCCCAAATCCATGGAGTTGGAGCTCAGGAACTCGAAGTTATTAGAAATCATCCCTTTTCTTCCAAGTTGATACATTATCTTAGACAAGGTTGTGGACATTGATTCTTCCTTTTGAATAATTTCTGAAATTGTTTCCAGGAAATCTTTTAATTTATTATTCAGATAGACTTCTGAAAAGTCCTCTGGAGTAGGTTGCCAGGCATTTCTGGACATGTGTGATTTCTAATGTGATCTTTGCAAATCTTACTAGCCCTGTTACTATTGGTAAGAATGGTAGTCAGATAATGAAAGGCTTTAGCTAGGCTGAAGAGGTTGATCTTGATGATGTAAATTAATATTTTAAATGTGCATATAGGATAAGTAATTGCTGACTTAAGTAAGCAGTGCTGATATTTAGGAATGGAGGTAGTGAAGAAGTCTGGGGAATTATTGATAAGTTTGTTGAAATTGCTGTGAAGAAGGCGGAGAACTTTGCAATGATGCTCGTGAGTTGGGTACTAAACTCAGCTAAGAAGATGGAAATAGATCTGTGGGATTGTAGACAGATAAAATGATGACCAAAACGTAGGAGAATTTCAGACCCTAGATTAATAGTCCACAGTGGTAAAATTGGCTTACTAAATGGAGTAAGCATTAGGAGACAGTGTAGTAGCGTCGTGGATCATCAAGTCCTAAATTCGGTGAATTTAAAGAAGTAAAGAGAAATAAAAACCGCTTACAGAAAAAGAAGCATTTATTAAAAGAGGTGAAGGAATAGGATCCAGAACACTGAGAATGGAGGCTATTGGTAAGGGTTAAAGGGAGAAAAGTTGTAGAGAAAACGAGGCAAGAATGTGATGAGTGGGAAAATTTGGACTAAGTTATTAGTGGTAAGATGTTAGTGCTCATGGGAGAAAAACAAGGGATGGGAGTATTCGAGTGAGTAAAGGTGATGAGATGATTATTTGTGGACTGAGACCACAACAATTGAGAGCAAAAAGGCCAGTTTCCTGAGAGATAGTACGAACTCTGTGTGTAGCTGCTTGAATAGTAAGACTCTTGGGTTCATGGTGACATACCTACAGGATCATGAGAGGGTCCTGCTCTTTGATGGCTATGTGGAGGTGTAGGTCTGTGTTCAGAAGCAGGAGAGTTCCATGATGTCCAGAGAATAAGTTTCCTACTGAAAGAGAAATATTTTATAATATATTACTTCTCAAAAACTTTCTCTTTGCCTTTGTTTATGAAATTGTGCTTAAGAATTTAATTAATTTGCAACATCACTTCTTGTTTTCTCCGTGAATAAGCCTTTCTGTTATGATTTCATTTATTATTGAAAAATATGGTGTAGACTATCTTTTAATAATACGTGCCTTATTGATCTCATTATAATAATTTGTTACTGAAATTGAAATGTTCTAGTGAAAAAAAAATGTTAGCTCTACATTTTCCACTACAGTAGCTGTGACTCTGGACTCCAAAACATAAATTGAACTCTCAGGATGGAAACGCATTTTTTTTTTTTTTTTTTTTTTTGTGAGACGGAGTCTTACTCTGTCGCCAGGCTGGAGTGCAGTGGCGCGATCTCGGCTCCCTGCAAGCTCCGCCTCCTGGGTTCACGCCATTCTCCTGCCTCAGCCTCTCGAGTAGCTGGGACTACAGGCGCCCGCTGCCACGCCCGGTTAATTTTTTGTATTTTTAGTAGAGACGGGGTTTCACTGTGTTAGCTAGGATGGTCTCGATCTCCTGACCCCGTGATCCACCCGCCTCGGCCTCCCAAAGTGCTGGGATTACAGGCGTGAGCCACCGCGACCGGCCTCTTCTTTTTTTTTTTTAATAGTAAGAATTTACTGTGTGTGCTCTTAAAAGCCCCAATTCTCGTGCAGGAGTATGACTTGCTGTGATCCAATTCCACACTCACATTAAATATAGGTATCCCCTAAATTGTAGGGCTTTCTCAGTCACCCTTGTCAAAAGCAAAAAGCACATATATTACAGTGCTGATTGTTAATATTCCATCAGAGTGTGAGTATAAATGCCTAGCCCTCCGCCTCCCTTGTACCAGTTACCTCTGCTTAGATCTATACTTTGAATAGTTCACAGTCATTAATGACCCAGTTCTCAAATAATGTTCATATGCAATCTCCAAAAATATAAAACTATACCATAAAATTATAAAATGATCCCAAATGTATTTCTATTCCTCCTATAAGGTCACCAAGCCTATAGATCTAAAAACAAAAAGAAAAAGTGATAATATATAATATAAGAAAAGTATAACCATATTAATATCAATATTATATTAATAACAGATTAGTATTAATATATTCATAGTAAATGTTTTACTAAATTAGAAAAATGTCCAAAAACATGTTTTATAAATTTTTTAGATAAGATTATAGTAGCAGAGTGCCCAATGAGTTTATGAGAAATTATTCAGTTACTAAAGTGAGCAGTTTTATATTATTCTTATTTTGTATACTTTTTTAGTAACTGGTAGAATGATATACTCACTTTTTTTCTGTTTTATGGCATGTTTCTACTTATAAAATATAGTACCAGTCTTTATCTGCTTGTTAAAATAGCTAAATATCTGTGATAAGTTCTCAGATTGTTAAATTATTACTTTATCCAGGTATTTCTTATATACTAGAACGCAGTAGATTTCTACATATTGTTCTCTATGAATCCACATTGGAGGTCTAATTATTGCATAAAACTACAGAAGCATTATTAAACTTGATATAGTAATCCACAGAAATTTGAGTGTGAATTTTTATGCTTTTTCTAATTATTTTAATAGATGCTGTAGCTACCAAGTCCTCATTTCTCAAAACTTAGATAATCATCTTGCCTGTGTAAAGCAATAAGTTTTTTTTTTTACATAAAATCAACTACTTGATAGATTTTGATTATGCACTGCATATGGAGTCTTTTACATAGACTTTGTAGGGACATGGATGAAATTGGAAACCATCATCCTCAGCAAACTATTGCAAGGACAAAAAACCAAACACCATAAGTTCTCACTCACAGGTGGGAATTGAGCAATGAGAACACATGGACACAGGAAGGGGAACATCACACACCGGGGCCTGTTGTGGGCTTGGGCGAGGGGGGAGGGATAGCATTAGGAGATATACCTAATGCTAAATGACGAGTTAATGGGTGCAGCACACCAACATGGCACATGTATACATATGTAACCTGCACGTTGTGCACATGTACCCTAAAACTTAAAGTATAATAATAATACAATTTAAAAATAAATAAATAAATAAAATAAAATTGTGTCCACAAAACCCTTTTGGTTTCCAGCTCTGAGTTCATACTTAGAATGATGGAATAGTCAGCCGGGCGTGGTGGCTCATGCCTATAATCCCAGCACTTTGGGAGGCCAAGGCAGGTGGATCACCTTAGGTCAGGAGTTCGAGATCAGCCTGGCCAACATGTTGAAACCCTGTCTCTACTAAAAATGCAAAAATTAGCTAAGTGTGGTGGTGGGCACTTGTAATCCCAGCTACTTAGGAGGCTGAGGTAGGAGAATTGCTTGAACCCAGGAGACGGAGATTGCAGTGAGCCAGGATCATGTCACTGCGCTCCAGCCTGGGTGACAGAGCAAGACTCCATCTCAAAAATAAATAAATAAATAAATAAATAAATAAATAAATAAATAGAGTCTGTTGACCTACTGAATTGTATCACTCTAAAATTTACATGTTGATGCCCTAACTCCCAATGTGATTATATTTGCAGATAGGTTATTCAGGAGGCAATTAAAATTAAATTAGGTTATAAGAGTGGGGCCCTAAGAGGTTCAGTGCCCTAATAATAAGAAGATTGCTGTCTCTCTTCTTTATCTCTGCCCATGCTCAGAGAAAAGACCGTATGTGGACTGCAGCATGGTGACCATCTACCAGCCAGGAAAACAACCCTCAGCAGAAATTAAACTCCATCGGAACTTGATGGGGAACTTCCAGGCTCTAGAACTGTAAAAGATAAATTTATGTTGTTTAAATCACCCAGCCTGTGGTATTTTGTTACAGAAGTCTAAGAAGACTAATACTTGACCTATGCCTGATAGTACTAAAATTATGTAGTCTAAAGGTTGTGATTTGTAGTATCTAGTCAATGCAGACTGAAATAAAACTGACAATGCAAATGGTCTTTCAATTTTGAAAGCTCCCAACAATTTAGATTATTGATTTTATTACCAATTTTTATGTCTGATTTATATTAAGTGATGAATTTAAATAAGTTTTGATTAGACTTACTGCAAAAAAGTACGTTACTGAAGAAACATACATTATAGTAGTACAGGTATACCGGAATAATATTTAACATATTGAACAACCTGTACGGCATGAGAGTCTGGAAATTAGAATGGATGTCCAATCAATGAGAACAGAAAATGGCTGCTATAATAAGCTTATCTGTTCAGTGGCAGGTCTACTTACACATACATCAGTATTTTTAAAAAGATGAATGACAATAACAAGAATAGTTGCTGCAGTGGGTCTTCTGGAAAGCTTCTTTGAAACAATATTATATTTCTTCACCTTCTTCTGTAAATGGTTTATATAAAAACTGAATTATTTAGAGAATATAATGCAGTATAGGAGTTACGCAAGGTGAGTTTGACATTACGTATTTCTTAAGAAATTAACTTTATTCTTTTTAAGTGAAGCGCTACATTCCAAATCTCACATTTTTGGCTGCATCTACAATCTCTTAATTTTTCAAGTTTTCTTTTTTGTATTGCCTTCTTGCCTCTGGAAGACAGACTAATTGCTTTTCTAGATTTGACTTTTGACATTTTTGTTAATTATAGTAAAGCTTATTTTTTACATAATCATATGATTTTCTGTTGGAAGATATTTAGAATTTATCCATTCCAAACTCCTACACCGCCTAGGTATGTTGGAGTTCTACAGCTTATATTTAAAAAGTGAGAATTGGAAGGGCCCATGGAACCCATCCAGTGCAGATCCTACCTCTAATGCACCGGTTTTAAAGATAGATAAACTTCTCTCTTCCCACATAATACTTTTAGGAAAGGTAATTGCTACCCTGTATAAATCCTTTTTTTAAAAAATTAATGAGTATAAATGGAAGTTAAGTTGAAAAACATTCAGAAATATGTCAAACTCAAAATGTTAAGTACCTCACGAAATGATTGAATTTTACATTTATCCTGAAATTACTGATTTTGTTATCTTTGTTAGCTTTCAGGTTAACAAAAGTTGAATTATTGTGATGATTTTCTTTTTCAAAGGAGACTTTCCATTTTCTTGTTAAGGTAAACTCTTGGTCCTTTAACATAGAGTTTTGAAATAAATCAGTATATTTGCCTTGGTTCTGATGTTCTTAACTGAATGCTGGGCTGGGAAATTGTGTAGCACCTTGGACACATTTCTTAATTTCTGTGAGCTGAGGCCTCTTACTTGTAAAATGGGGTTAATAATATTAGTCTCCTAGGGTTCTTGTAAGGATGAAATGAGTTAAGGACACATATTAAGAGCTCATTACATGGTAGTATTTTAGAGACAGAATGATATTAACCATACACATTCTATCCTCTTATAACTTCAGATATGAATATAACAATGACAGAAAGCAAATGGCAGCAAAGGAGTGAGTGCACTATACCACTGATCCTTTTGGAATCCTTCCAACTCTCTCTGCCTTCACCAAGTGGTTCCTAATATATGACAATAATTGATCATAGCATGAATGAATCCTTATTGGAATCCAGCTTTAGTCCATGAGTACTGGGCACAGACCACTATATTAGTGCTCTATTCATATAAAAGAAATAAAATACTTTATCCTTAAAAAAACTTTACAGCTTAGTTCTGGCGTATTTGCATATTGCTTTAATCCAGTGGGATTTAGAATGAGGTGGGAATTGAGGCAAAACCCTGCTGTGGCATGATCATGAAGGCACATTATATGTGGAATCGAATCAGCAAGACTTGGCTCAGATCCGTTTACCCTGATGCATTATGAGTGACTCAATTTAATTGAAAATCACCACCAGACATTGTTATTAGAGAAAGTTATGAAATGATTTGCTGCAGCAGTAGGAACTTATAGGTCTTGTGTGCAGCAGGAACTTATAGGTCTTGTGTGCAACATACAATTTTTTATTTTTTAAATTTTTTATTTTTATTTTATTATTATACTTTAAGTTTTAGGGTACATGTGCACAATGTGCAGGTTTGTTACATATGTATACATGTGCCATGCTGGTGTGCTGCACCCATTAACTCGTCATTTAGCATTAGGTATATCTCCTAATGCTATCCCTCCCCCCTCCCCCCACCCCACAACAGTCCCCAGAGTGTGATGTTCCCCTTCCTGTGTCCATGTGTTCTCATTGTTCAATTCCCATCTATAAGTGAGAACATGCGGTGTTTGGTTTTTTGTCCTTGTGATAGTTTACTGAGAATGATGATTTCCAATTTCATCTATGTCCCTACAAAGGACATGAACTCATCATTTTTGTGGCTGCATAGGATTCCATGGTGTATATGTGCCACATTTTCTTAATCCAGTCTATCATTGTTGGACATTTGGGTTTGTTCCAAGTCTTTGCTATTGTGAATAGTGCCGCAATAAACATACGTGTGCATGTGTCTTTATAGCAGCATGATTTATAGTCCTTTGGGTATATACCCAGTAATGGGACTGCTGGGTCAAATGGTATTTCTAGTTCTAGATCCCTGAGGAATGGCCACACTGACTTCCACAATGGTTGAACTAGTTTACAGTCCCACCAACAGTGTAAAAGTATTCCTATTTCTCCACATCCTCTCCAGCACCTGTTGTTTCCTGACTTTTTAATGATTGCCATTCTAACTGGTGTGAGATGGTATCTCATTGTGGTTTTGATTTGCATTTCTCTGATGGCCAGTGATGATGAGCATTTTTTCATGTGTCTTTTGGCTGCATAAATATCTTTTTTTGAGAGGGGTCTGTTCATATCCTTTGCCGACTTTTTGATGGGGTTGTTTGTTTTTTTCTTGTAAATTTGTTGGAGTTCATTGTAGATTCTCAATGTTAGCCCTTTGTCAGATGAGTAGGTTGTGAAAATTTTCTCCCATTTTGTAGGTTGCCTGTTCACTCTGATGGTAGTTTCTTTTGCTGTGCAGAAGCTCTTGAGTTTAATTAGATCCCATTTGTCAATTTTGGCTTTTGTTGCCATTGCTTTTGGTGTTTTAGACATGAAGTCCTTGCCCATGCCTATGTCCTGAATGGTAATGCCTAGGTTTTCTTCTAGGGTTTTTATGGTTTTAGGTCTAACGTTTATGTCTTTAATCCATCTTGAATTGATTTTTGTATAATGTGTAAGGAAGGGATCCAGTTTCAGCTTTCTACATATGGCTAGCCAGTTTTCCCAGCACCATCTATTAAATAGGGAATCCTTTCCCCATTTCTTGTTTTTGTCAGGTTTGTCAAAGATCAGATAGTTGTAGATATGCGGCATTATTTCTGACGGCTCTGTTCTGTTCCATTGATCTATATCTCTGTTTTGGTACCAGTACCATGCTGTTTTGGTTACTGTAGTCTTGTAGTATAGTTTGAAGTCAGGTAGTGTGATGCCTCCAGCCAAATCCAGCAGCACATCAAAAAGCTTATCCACCATGATCAAGTGGGCTTCATCCCTGGGATGCAAGGCTGGTTCAATATATGCAAATCAATAAATGTAATCCAGCATATAAACAGAACCAAAGACAAAAACCACATGATTATCTCAATAGATGCAGAAAAGGCCTTGACAAAATTCAACAACCCTTCATGCTAAAAACTCTCAATAAATTAGATATTGATGGGACATATCTTAAAATAATAAGAGCTATCTATGACAAACCCACAGCCAATATCATACTGAATGGGCAAAAACTGGAAGCATTCCCTTTGAAAACTGGCACAAGACAGGGATGCCCTCTCTCACCACTCCTATTCAACATAGTGTTGGAAGTTCTGGCCAGGGCAATTAGGCAAGAGAAGGAAATAAAGGGTATTCAATTAGGAAAAGAGGAAGTCAAATTGTCCCTGTTTGCAGATGACATGATTGTATATCTAGAAAACCCCATTGTCTCAGCCCAAAATCTCCTTAAGCTGATAAGCAACTTCAGCAAAGTCTCAGGATACAAAATCAATGTACAAAATTCACAAGCATTCTTATACACCAATAACAGACAAACAGAGAGCCAAATCATGAGTGAACTCCCATTCACAATTGCTTCAAAGAGAATAAAATACCTAGGAATCCAACTTACAAGGGATGGGAAGGACCTCTTCAAGGAGAACTACAAACCACTGCTCAATGAAATAAAAGAGGATACAAACAAATGGAAGAACATTCCATGCTCATGGGTAGGAAGAATCAATATCGTGAAAATGGCCATACTGCCCAAGGTAATTTATAGATTCAATGCCATCTCCATCAAGCTACCAATGACTTTCTTCACAGAATTGGAAAAAACTACTTTAAAGTTCATATGGAACCAAAAAAGAGTCCGCATCACCAAGTCAATCCTAAGTGCAACATAGAATTTTAATGAAATAGGCACTTAAAAATTACCATTATAGTATACTATATAGTCTATGATTAAAGGATTAATTTATTATTACATAATAAAACAAGATAAATGCTAGGTCTGGAATTTTTAAAAGAGAACCACAGAAAATGAGCTTAAATTTTACTAACAGCATTTTGTAACATAAAATAAACAAATATGCATTACGTAGTCATTACCAGACATATCGTTGAGTAAATTTTTGTCTGTGGGAAGCAGAAAATGAGACAAATATTTAGAAACAGGACATGGTGTGATTGTCTCCTGCCACAGACTCTGAGATGCTTGAAGATTTGATGCCTATAAGCAGTTCCAAGAATATTTTTTGAGGTGTGTTGGGCTAGTATGGTAGTCTCCCTATTATCCATTTCATTCCAACTGGTTAGTCTCTAACCATTGTCACCCAATTCCTCTGGTCAGTGATCGGGTTAGGTGTGGGAGTAACTTGACTGCCCTAGAATGCAAGCTACATGAGAGCAGGATTTTTGTGCACTGTTACATTTCTAGGAATTAGAACAATGACACACCTATGGTAGATAGTTAAGAAAAATTATTGTTGAAGAAAGAATGAGAGAGAAATAAAAAATTGAAAGAATGGGAGGAAAAAAGGGAGTAAAAAAGATGGAAGAAAGGAAAATAAAGCTAGGATAAAGGGAAGAAAAAAGGAAAAAAGAAAGAAAAGGAAAAAGGACACAATGAGAGAGGATTGCTCATAATTCAGGTTCACAAAAGTTGGAATCAATCAGTCAATCAATCAAGAATCTCTGACACTCTCTTTACATTGGACTTAACCAAGCATTGTTTGGCCATTTTGATTATAGAAGCTGTTCTAAGATCATAAACTCAATCAGGTATAACATGGAATTGATCCTGTTTATGGTAGAGTAGAGATGGAAATAACCTGAGTTCTTGATGACAAAATGGAGCATCTTAATTAAGCAAGCATGAAGGCAATCCTATCTCTGAACTTATTATGTGACAAAATAAATTTTATTTAACCTGAGTTGAGGTAGAAGATTCCATTTCTTGCAGGTGGACACTTCCTTACAGATAAAGTCTGGATTCCAGAGTTAGGAAGCAGACAACTCAAATTGAGAACCATTTTACCAGTCGGAACCTGGTATAGTGCCTGTAATGAGGTTTTCTGTAATCAGTAATGACAATACAACAAAGTATTAGTCCCTGGCACTATGCGTCAAGCCCTATACTAATGTTTTACATGAACTGTATTCCTATGCTAGCCTTAGTAGGTGGATATAATTATTGACAGTTTTCAAATGCAAAAATTCAGGCTTCAGGAAGTTAAGGAAATTGTGTAAGATACACAGTGATTAAGAGGATTGGTCTCTGTAGGATATTTAAATTCATGTCTATTGGACTCTAGAGCTCAAGCATTGTACCTCATTACTACATTCTCATGGGCCTTATATTCACTCTGCTATCAGAAAGCTTCCCTTTCAATTCATGTGCTCTACCCAGAAGAAAAAAAAATAGGGTATCACCTTCAATTCTCCACTCTCCCTGAGAGTTATAATGCAAGCATATACATAATTACTCAAATTTTTTTAGCTTTGTTACTGCCTATGGGTATTTGAATTGGTAGAAAAAATGGTGATTCTATATATATGCATATAGTATCATTGATTTGGAAAATTTGATATAAACATCCAGAATGATAGAAGCAAAGATGAAAGAAATTGCCAAACCTAACAGAATGATATGGTCTTCAACCTAGAAAATACATTTTTAGAGGTACACAGTTTCTATCTCAGAAAGTAAAAAAGAATGCAGATATTTGAAATGATCTTCCTGAGCAAAATGTTTTCATCTAGCTTTTCTAAAAGTGTAATAAATGCTTTTTGAATAGGGAATTTTAGTTAACTAAGGATCAGTATTTATTCATGAAAATTGCTTGCAGCACTCTCAATATTTTTATCTTGCTTGCCATTCCTTTGAGTCCTGTTCCCTGATTTCTGTGGATGAGAAATGTGTTACTTCATGCTAATATTAATAAAGAATTTCTTGCAGGTAAACATGCATGCAAAAGTACCCTTGAAACAATTGCTTATTCCAAAATGATATTTATGCCACTTGGGAAATCTATAGAAAAAAGCTAAACCCACTCTGAATCATAATCTCTGGAATCACTACAGTTTCACTGAGGACCTTAGCTGTTCCTTTGATACTACACAGTACTTCTAGGACCTCACACTCATCAAATCTTTTATTAGCTCTAATATTTTCTAGTCTTTTCTTGATAATTTCATCAAACTTTTTATAATGATAAAATTCTATCATTTTATTTATTCAGGTAACATTTACTGCTAACCTACCTGGCAACATGAAAGATATGGTAAGAAAAATGGCATGAATAAGGCACAGTTCCTTTCCTCAAATGGCTCTTAGATTGTGGGGGAGATAGACACATGGCTAGAGATTGAAAATACAAAGTGTTAAGTTCTCTAAGAGAGCTAGGTAAGAAAAAAGCTTTAAAGAAACACAGAAAACACCTAAGTCTGCCTATAGAAGCTGGGAAACTATTACTTAAGTAGGTAATTCATCAGCTGAGCCTTAAGAAAAGGAACAGAGGTTTGGCATGTGGGAAATATAGCAGAGGAAAGAACTGGTATCTGAGAGAAATGGGACAGCACACATGGCATCTGAGACACACCTGGAACAGCATGTGAGAAATCATGAAGGAGTAGGAGACATGAGAATCTTCCAGAAGGATCCACTGTAATAAACTAAATCCTCACAATTGTTCTGTGAGGGCTTGTAATTATTCTTGTATTACTGATGAAGAAACTAAGGGTTTCCAATTTTTTCATTTTTGGATTCAGAGATTCTCGCCCTATCACCTGGACTGGAGTGCAGTCAGTGGTGATAGTTCACTGCTGCATCCTCAAACTCCTGGCCTCAAGTTATCCTCCTGCCTCAGCCTCCTCAGTAGCTGGGACTACAAGAGCATATCACCACACCTGGCTAATGTGTTTCTACTTTTTTTGTGTGTAGATGGGGTCTCATTATGTTGTGCGGGCTGATCTTGAACTCATGACCTCAAGCTATCCTTCAGCCTCTGCCTCCCAAAGAGCTAAGATTACAAGTGTAAGCCACCACACCCTGCCACAGGATTGTAAAATTTAAGCCATTACTATTTGCTAAATTTTTTGTTACTCACTCTTCTTTACTTCAAGTTTCTGTTTACAAACTTATTATATGAAACCTATCAGGGAGCCAATCCAGTCGGAAGTATTCAGTAAATGTTTATTGAAGAAATAAATGAATTAAATGAGTTATCTTTCTTAATTTTTAAATTTAACAAAAGATTATCTGATCTCAAAATTCATGTCAAAGCAATTTACTTGTGAGAACAATTTAGAAAGCAAAAACATCTTTCACTACTTCTAATAGGGTATTTGTTACAGAAGTGATAGAAGGTCTAGAAGAGAAGATTTAAATGTAACAGTGTTACAAATATTTTTAAAAGTTTGTTTATATGTACTTCACATTTTGGATACAACTTTATTTTAAAAATATTTTTCTATTACTGTTATGCAGATATATAATTTATTTTAATATTTATTTTGTATCTAGTAATATTTCTATATGCCTGAATTAATTTTAATAGTTTGTGGAACTTTCCAGCTCTTCTAGTATGACATTAATAGTCCTTCAATTACTTCAAATTGTTTAACTAATTTTCAGCTCTTCAATGCTAGTATGATTTTTAAAATAAAAATATTTTATCTTTTTTTTGTTGTTTTCATTGGTAGAGTTAATTTGAATGATTTAGTATGCCTTTACTGGAAACTTTCTCACATTTACATAATTTTTTTGTTACATAATTTTTTTATTATAAATGTTCGGCAACTTATAGTTGTGTTTAGAAATTATTCCCCTTCATTTGGAGGACCTAGAAACATCATCACTCTATTATCTTTCCCAGTTTTAATTTTTTATTCAGTAGAATAAAACATGTTTTTAACAGAATATTTATTATGTCTGTTTCACTAGACATTATGTCTGTTTCAGTTTCACTAGACTTTGATTTATTCTGTTTTCATTTCTACCTGTCTCTTCCTAATCTCTCAATATTCATGCTATCAGCCTAACTTTCTGATTTTAGGATATGTATTATGTCTATGAAATACCAACAAATGAGGCACTTGTAGAAATATGTGATGCAATATCACTCAGGATAATAACAGTCACAAATATATCCTCATTTGGTGGTAGAAAATCCCTATTGGATTTTATATTGCTTCCGTATTTTCTTATTGACACTCTAATCAGCGTTTTTATTTGTTCTGTTTCACTTACATTTAATACTGATACATTTTTCTTTGTCCTGATATATATTTGACATTTTCTTCCTTTAGTTTATTTTCTAAAATATATCAGCAATCCTTCAAATGTCATTTTATCATGCATCTGAGATCTCTGTATTGTCTCAAGAAATTGAACTTTTTAGAAAGAACTGCATTAGCTAGTAATATTTTAGAAAATTTCATTTTGATTGAAGTTTAGAGTATGATGTGCTCGTTCAAGAAGTATTAAAATAATGTAAATACAATTTAATTACTCTTATCATTGAGCTATCCACAGCTAGCATTAACTAGAATTTAATTACTGTTATCATTAAGCTAATTACAGCTACCCATTATTGGTCATATGATAAATCCAGAAAACAGTTTTTAAGTTAGCAATGATTTCTTCTGACATCTCATTTCTTCAGCTTATTAATCCATTCCCACATGAGATTTGACCTTGACATTGAGAAATGATGGACTAACTGCTATTATTTGCTGAAGCTTCTAAATTAAAAGTAGTAACAGCCTGGGAGGGGAAAGAGAGGAGAAAGTGAGAGAGAGAGAAACATGTTCCATCTAAAGATTAAGATGCATTTAAAGAACCCTCTGAATATCTTCAGTACTTTAGAGAAGAGTTTATCTTGTTTCGAAGATTGTTTGATTGAATCGCCTTTTAAGGAAAATTGTTTTGTGTAAAATATTTCCAACATGTAATACTGAATACCATTAACCCACAACCATCAATTGTTTGTTATACTTCGTTTGGCTCCTCCGTTTTATTGCCCAATATAATTGACTTAATCTTTATTTGTCTAATAAAAGGTACTCCTCCTTGGAATTTTTAGGCTAATTTTAATGGATACAGACCTGTTTTACTCATTAGAGACTGTAAAATACTTCTATTAATTTATTTACTACTTATTAAAGTACCAAATCATAGCACAATTTGCCTTTTATGATTGAAATTCCATCACCTTTAGCTGAATTTTTAACATCAATTAACTGTGATTAGTCTGTTCTCATTGATGTTTGTACTCCCAGATTAGCTGCAATGTCCAAAACAGGAAAATTTAACTAGGATCACGAGTGGATTGGCCTGGCTGTATTTTCTTCCTAAATTTCCTCAAGGTATGTATCATTGTGGACAATGGTCTTTTTCTTAATGGGCCACAATGGATCATTCATTATTTGCACCACCAGGAATGGTGAGAAGGTGCAGTAGCAATTTCCTACAATGGTGACATGACAGTCAAAAATATCTCAAGTTGTCTAAAGAAGCGTCGAAATATTTCTCCCTAAATTCTGCGATTAGAATTAATTTCAATAACCTTTAATAGATTAACATATCAAATTAAAGTTTTGTTTAAGTTCAATTAAACTTTTTTTCTGGGTGTTCTATGATTAATATAGATGGAATTAATTTATTTGGGCTGTTTGCCATAGTTTCTTAAATTCAGGGTTTGTTTTAATCTCCTATATGAAAAATACATGGAAAAATAAGAGTGCATGTCTTTTCTGAGTGAGACTTATTATATATAAGCCAAATGATAAATATATCCCAAAAAATCCATTACACAACTGCAAAGTATGTTACTTCCTCTCCATTGGTAGAGGAAAATTTGTAGTCATTTCTGTTCTCTCTAGGTCAGTGCTTCTGAGCCATGGGTGATTTTGCACCACCCAGTGGTCAACTGACAATTTCTGAAGACATTTTTGGTCATTGTAAATAGGGGTGAGATGGTGCTGGCATTCAAGGAATAAAAACCAGAGATGGTGCTGAACATTCAATAAGGCACAAGAAAGCCCTCAGCAAAATGCCATTAGTGCTGAAGTTGAAAAATCCTTGTCTAGGTTCTTCAGCATTGTGTTGGACAGATTGAAGGCCTCTGAACTACTGAAGGTTGTTCGTAAGCTCCATTGGTTAAGTAGATGTTAGTGTATTGAACTAAGGTACCAACTAACAGGCGTGGAATTTAACAAGTTTGCAATGTGATATATGGAGGAGGGAGAGTTAGCAGTTAGCATGTTTTCATTATCTGTGCTACAGCAGATGGTTCCCTGCAGCCAGCTAATAGTCACAGAAGATTTCAAGATAGAGAAAACCATACAAAGTGGTAGAGATGATATTGAAGTCTGGGTCTGTTTAGACTTAAGGCTATGTACTTTGGACCATCTTGTTGCTATAGTCTGTCCTTAGACATTTTTATTTATGGGTGGTTCTTGCATATGAACTGAAAATTTTTCCTGAAACTTATTTTCTTCTCTCATATTTAAATATATGTATTTAAATGTACAAGTCAAGATTAACAGCTGTTCTGTTAATTTGTTCAAGCTCACTGCCAAATCTTATGCTACACATATGTGGGAAAGAATATATAAAAATATTGTAACAGAACTAAACATAACAGTGCTTTTTAAAGATAAAAATGTTAAAATGGTTTCAAACAAGCAAATGAGAATAGCATCAGGTTATTTCTGCTCTGTCTTCTGAGAACAACTATGCCGTAAGTGGGGAAGATATAAGGAGCTTCCAAATACTAATTCAAAATCAAGTCTGACTTTCTGCTTGGAGTTACACTGACTTCTACTCTGTATTTTGACAGCTGAGTATCTTGACTCTAAAATCTAATTTTTTTTTAATTGGAAGTATCCTTGATTCCTAAGCTCAATCCCTCTAATGCTAGAACCCTGTGTGTTTGTGTATATTGATTACAGGCCTTTTTCCTGACTGGATTTACACGCTACAATCTTAGATGCTGCTTTGGTTTCAGCGTATTTGCTCTCATCTTTTTCTATCCTTGTAAAGTTTATATTTCCATCACAAGCAAAATTTTTATATTTGTATCTTCAGTGGCCTTTCCTTGGAATAACAATCTTTTATACTACTCTTCTGCTCTAAATACTTTTGGTATATCATGCACAAACACGTTTCCTATTCATAGTCTACTTTGACTGTTTTGCTAGTAGAATATTTACCAAATGTGATCACATACTGTGTCACAGAAAGCATCATGATGATTCCAAAAAGTAGAACTATAAGCCAGAGTCTCTGATTATAATAATTCAATTAATCTCAAAATGAACAATTAAAAATTAGAAAAGATTAACCCCTTTAAAATTAAATTCCTGGACCAAAAATAAACTGAAAATTAAATTTAAAATTATATAAATATTAATGAAAATATGAGTAATTTGCATGGACACCAATGTCAGCTAAAGCTTGCACTTCGACTAAAATGTATGGCTTTAAAAGCTTTCAATTAAGAAAACAAGGATGGAAAGCAAATCAGTGATCACCTTAAGCAACTAGAAACATACCAAAAACAATGTACCTAAAGTAATTTTGGAGAATAAAATCAGTGAAAATAAAAGCTGAAATGAATCTAAAGTGAACAATAGAAAATTATTGGCTGAACCATAAAAATAGTGATTCTCCTAAGAAAGACAATATTGCTGTGCTTTGAATGCTGGTGTCCTCTCCAAATTCATATATTGATACCTAATACCCAAGGTGATAATATTAAAAGGACCTTTAAAAGGTGATTAGGTCATGAGGGCTCCGCCCTGGTGAATGGGATTAGTGCCCTTATAAAAGAGGTTTGAGGGAGACTTCTGGTCCCTTCCACCATGTGGGGACACGGCAAAAAGCACCATATTTGAAGTAGAGTGTAAACATTCACCAGACATGGAATCTGCTGATGCCTTGATCTTGGACTTCCCCATTTCCAAAACTATGAGCAATAAATTTCCATTGTTTACAAATTACTTAGTCTAAGATGTTTTGTTATAGCAATCTGAGTAGACTAAGATAAATATGAACAGGTATTTCACTAAAAATGTACAGTTAAATAAAAAGCTCACCACTACT
This sequence comes from Pongo abelii, assembly GCF_028885655.2. NCBI lineage: Eukaryota > Metazoa > Chordata > Mammalia > Primates > Hominidae > Pongo > Pongo abelii. The sequence goes on along the minus strand of NC_071990.2, from coordinate 79,084,510 downwards.
TAGGGCAATATGAATGCAAATAATGAAGTATTATTTTTAATTCATTAGTTCAGCAAAACTTAAAATACACACAGACATATAATTTTTATGAGGGTGTAAGCAAACGGTTCTTACACATCGTCAGTTGGGTACAGATAGCTAGCAATTTTTGGTGCATGAAACAGGGTTTTTCCAAATAGAAATGACTGTGTCCTTTTGCCATCAATTCCACTACTAGGCATCTGTCTTACTAAAATTAATGCTTAACTGTACAATCTCTATTGCCCTTAGATTCAGGTCAGAGGGACCCCTGCTCCTGGCCCTGTTCTTCAAAGGGGCCAGTCCTACTTGCCTTTCCCTGTTGGGTAGAGAGTTGTTGGAGTCAAGAAACAAGTGATCTTGGACCCTGTGATTCCTCACCCCACCCTGGATCACATTCCATCTACCTGGACTAAGGATTTTCTGTCAAATTATCTGAGTCAGTTTTTAGGTTGTAAATGGGCCTTTTCTTTAATTTGTCCTCTCCCAGTACCACTAGGCCCAAGGAATGATCAACTGGAGGGTGTTTGTGGAAAGAAAGTCTATGAGAAGAGTGCAGATGGAGTGAATTCTAGGACTGGAGTGTCCACATGTGAGCACAAGACCACATGTGTTATAAGACTCTCCCAAGGGTAGAACAAGAAGTGGAGCCGGTGGCAGGCAAATGGCCAGGGACCAAGACATCTGAGATTAAAAATTTCAAGCTGCCTTTCCATATCATTCTGCGGGTATATTTGTCAAGCAGGAAGATAGAATCTGTTTTGTTTACAGCTTGTTAACTTGATTAATAACTTTAAGTATTTAGACATATGGTATGAAGCCCTCCATTTTTACTCTTTCCTCATGCCAACAGATGTTAAGAATGCATCTGTATGCAATGATATAGGCTCAAAGATATTTTTTGCAGCATTGTTTTAATTAATAACCTAATTTGCCATAAAAGTGGCAAAGATTAAATAAAACATGAAAGATATAAATTAGAGGATACTGTGCAGTCATTACAAATAATTCAGGTTTGGATATATTGACTTGTAAAGTCACACATTAATTGATAAAAATGTTATAGAAACAATGATTAGTGTGATTGCATTAATATAAGAGCAAAATAAAAACAAGCCAACAAAAACTTGTGCATGCTTCAATAAACAAAGAAGACAGTGTGAATGGTTTCATACCAAAGCAATGATATTGGCTTCCCTATAAAAACGACTTTGGGGGGTGAGGGAAAAGGCTTTATAATTTATTACCTAAACCTCTACATTTATTAAAATGTTATAAATATGAATTATAATTTTAAAAATATGTAAAAACTTTCTTTAAAATTAAGAATAACATTTTTATATACATGCAGTTTAAAAACTTATACTGAAAAAAGTTAGGGTTAGTGCATTCTTTTCAAATGAGGAAGACAGGGCAGAAGTACAGTTCTATTATCACTATGGTCCCTTAAGGTAAATACTGATTCTGGACTAAGAAAGTAAGGATTGTAGGTATCCTGGTTCTTACAGTGTAGACTTACAGAAATACTCCCTATATTCCTTAATTGATTTTGAACAAACATAATTTACTTTATGCGGGATTTTACATGGGTACTATTTAACACCATTTTCTTCTGAAAAACAGCAGTAGGAGAAAATAGTTTATTGAACTCTTAGTTTCATTTTTGTTGAAACATCAATTTTCATTATTGTTTTTCTGGTGATTTACATCTTTTTTTTCTTCTTATACTGCCCCTCATATTCCCCAATATCAGCTGGTGATTTTATTTCATTGATTTAAGAAGGTAGCAGCTATCCAAAGGGAGCTTCAAAAGGCATTCCATCAGCAAGTCCACAAATAGCAAAGGGACTCTGGTCCCTTTCTTTTCCCCTAAATACAAGGATGTCCTTCCTTCTACTTCAAATCGGTCCTTCCACTGTGCCTGAGTTTTGGGGTTACTATGATATGATTTACAAGTCTTCCGTGGTTCCTCCTTGTACTTAGGGTAATACTCATATCACCCCCCTAACCTAAAGACCCTGGATCATAGCTCCCTGCCAACCTCTAATATAATCGCTCTTCTCTCCCTTTCTCACTATGCTCAAGCTGAATTGACTTCCTTTTGGTTCATTACATACATCCTGTCTTAGGAGCAGCACAAAACTGTTCTTTTTGGTGGGAATGTTCTCTCTACAAATCCTCACATGGCTTTTTATCACTCCCGTCACACTTTCAATGTTGTATCTTCAAAGTTATTTCTGCCTACTCTTCTTTACTAATTTGATATTTAGCATTCTTCTCAGTTTGTGCTTACATAATTATTTACATATTTTGATGTTTATTATCTCATTCCCTAACCAGACTTAAGATCCCTGTCTGTATTATTTATCACTGCCTTACACAGTATCACACATAGTGCCTGACTCAAAGTAGGTGGTTAATAAGTATTCATTGAATGATGAATGTAAGACAATAAGACAGTTAATGGTATTCAGGAAACATACTGTATGTATATGAAAGACTTCCACTGTCTTGCAGACACAATACTCCATTAAAACCATCACTAAATGCCCTTTACAATCATTATAGTCCAACTGACAAAACCTGATTTGGAAAACATAAAGGAAAAAATAATAAAAAACAAATTGGTGCCCATTATAGTGACTCAACTATTTCCAAAGCTACTCTATTTTTCTGGCTATCTGTCTTAGGTTATAAATGAGTAAGGAATACTCTGGACTGAAGCCTACCTCCTGTGGCCTTGTAAATGGGAACAAGATTGTGATAATATGTGTAAGGCTATTTCTTCTCTAATCCTCTCCTCCTCCCCCAACTTTATCTTGCTCTCTTTAAATCTTTTTATTTTTTTCTCAAATCAGAGATAAGTCAAAGAAATACTGCTTTTCTTCTCTTATTTTGCTTATAACAATAGAGAATGTTCACAGGCCAGAAATCCCAATAGAATCCATATTTGAGCAAATGCCTGTCTTAGGATATTTCCTTCCCCATTGAGAATGAGAATAGTATGTCTATGTTTACAATGTTTTATGGTGTGTTTTCCACATTTTCTGACATGTGATTTACAACAGGGAGGATTTCAGTGACAGAAGAAATGGCAGAAATAAAACACATTTGAATAGTTTCTCAGAGATACTTGGAGATTAATTAGCTATAAAAGATAATGGAGAATGAATCCAGACCCAGACCTCACATTCTTCAAAAAAAAAAAAACTAACTCAAAATGGATCACAGACCTAAATGTAAAATTCAAAACTATAAAACTCTTACAAATAACATGGGGGAAAAATCTAGATGACTTTGGATTTGGCAATTACTTTTTAGATAAGATGCCAAAGTCATGAAAGGAAGAATTGATGTGCTGGACTTCGTTTAAAATTAAAAATTTCTGCTCTGAGAAAAACACTGTCAAGAGACTAAAAAATCAAGTCACAGAATGGAAGAAAATATTTACGAAAAACGTATCTAATAAAGAATGCTTATCCAAATTACACAATGAACTCAAACCTCAACAATTAGAAAACAACCTGATTAAAAGATGGGCTGAAGACCTCACCAAAGATGTACAGATGGCAAATAAGCATATGAAAAGATACTTCACATCATATGTCATCAGGGAAATGCAAATTAAAACATTGAGATACCACTGCATATCTATGAGAATGGCCCAAATTCAGAACATTGACAACCCAAATACTGGTGAGAATGTGGATCAACAAGAACTCTCATTCATTGCTGCTGGAATACAAAATGAAACAGCCTCTTGGGAGACATTTTGGTGTTTTCTTACAAAACTAAACAAATTCTTACCATATAATCCAGCAATTTTTCTCCTTGGTATATACCTAAAAGAGTTGAAAAATTATGCTACATAAAGTCCTGAACACAGATGATTACAGAAATTTTATGCATAATGGACAAACGTTGGAAATAAACAAGAAGTCCTTCAGTGGGTGAATGGATAAGCTACAGTACATACAGCCCACCACAAGCATGTAGACAGTGGAATACTGTTCAGTGCTAAAAAGAAATGAGCTATCAAGCCATGAAAAGACATGGAAGAAAGTGAAAGAAGACAGTGAAAGAAGCCAATCTGAAAAGGCTACAGTATGATTCCAATTACATGACATTCTGGAAAGCTAAAAACTATGGAAATAGTAAAAAGATCAGTAGTTGCCAAGAGATTAGAGGGGAGGTAGGGGATGAGTAAACAAAGCACAAAGGATTTTTAGGGCAGTGGAAGTACTCTGAATGTTACTATAATGACAGATACATGTCATTATACATTTGTCCAAACCCAAAGAATGTACATCACCAAGAATAAACCCTAAGGTAGACTATGGACTTTGGACGATAATGATATTGTGTCAGTGTAGGTTCATCAATTGCAACAAATACGCCACTCTAGTGGAGGATACTAATAGTGGAGGATACTATGCATATCTAGGGCTGGGACTATATGGGGTATCTCTCTACCTTCCTCTCAACTTTGCTGTGAACCTAAACGTGGTATTTAAAAAAAGTCCTTAAAAAGGATAAAGACAAGAGAATGGTTAATGAAGATTCTAAGTCTTTAGACAAGACATCAAATTTACATTATGGAGATGGAGATGAGGGGTAAGGAGAGCCTCCATCTCCTATATATTTTTAATAATGTAATGATATCATGTGGTTGTCTTGATGAAAATTTTCATTGTGAGATTTGTTTTGTGGAAAAAATGTAAAAACAAAGCCATTTTAATAAAATTTGAAATGCTTTACTTCTAAGGAGTGTTAGAATTCGGGTTTTAGATTAGTTAAATGTCAAGAGCAAACCCAAAAGCAGTCTACTGACATTATAGAATTAGCAGGAATGGCAGGAGGCTTCAATCACAAGAACTCAGTTCTTCTCATTATTGTAGTTTTATTGTCAGGAATTGTCACTGACATATCAAGTTTCCTATATTACTTCAGCATCTGGCTTACAGGAAACATCATGGTTTGTCTTTCTTGCCCATAGATACAATCTATCAGGAATTTAAAACTAGTGAAGGAGAAATTTTTAAATATCACAAGGATCTTCTCTTCCTGAATAATACTTTCCAAAACTTCTAAAATCAAATTTTCATTTATTTTTTATTGTACAAAATATAATGAATTGATTTGAGACATGGTTATTCTGTTATAGAATGTGTTTTTATAATGTATCAACTATGGCTAAATTCAAGGTGTCAAAGATCTATTTTTCTCAAGTGACTCTGATTACATCCTTGGAATTTCTTACATTTATCTTGATTTAGTCCCTATTCTTTGGGCAACTGTGTGTTTGAAGATCAAGACACCAAGGAAGGTTTAATACAAAACACCATATCAAACTGTATATAAAGCCGTGTCCTGATTGACGATGCCAATGAGTTTCTTTGCAGCTCCCCTCCCCAACTTTAGTTTTTGTTTCTAGAATCATTGGGGTAATGCCAGATTCATTTTTAGCTAGGGTGACTGTATTAGTCAAGAGTCTTCAGAGAAATAGAACCAATGTGACATATATGTATGTAGAGGTAGGAAAATTTTTTACAAGACTTGTCTCCATGTGATTATGGGGTCCAAGTAGTCCCACATCTGTCTTCTGAAGGTTGGAGACAAGGAAAACCCATAGTGTAATTCAACACAACTCTGAAGACCTGAGAACCAGAAAAACAAATGGTATAAATCCTGGTCTGAGTGCAAAGGCCTGAGAACCAGGGGCAATCATGCCTGAGGGCAAAAGAAGAAGAATGTTCCAGGTCTAGGAGAACAAATTCACCCTTCCTAAAACTTTTTGTTCTATTTATGCCTCCAAGGGTTTGGAGAATGACTGCCCGCATCGTTGACAGTGACCTTCTTGACTTCAAATTGTGCAAAGATTAGGGACTAAGTTAAGAGAAATATAAAAAATCCCAAGGATATATCAGAGTCACTTGAGAAAAATAGATCTTTGACACCTTGGATTCCACCTAACTGATACATTATAAAAACACATTCTATAACAGAATAACCATGTCTCACATCAATTCATTATATTTTGTACCATAAAACATAAATGAAAATTTGATTTTAGAAGTTGTGAGAAGCATTATCAAGGAAGGAAAGACCCTTGTGATATTTTAAAATTTATCCCTCATTAGTTTTAAATTCCTGATAGGTTGTGCCTACTGGCAAGAAAGACAAACCATGATGTTTCCTGTAAGCCAGATGTTGAAGTAACATAGAAAAATTGCTATGTCAGTGATAATTCCTGATAACAAAGCTACAATAATGAGAGGAACTGAGTTCTTGTGATTGAAGCCTCTTGCCATTCCTGCTAATTCTATAATATAAGTAGACTGCTTTTGAGTTTGCTCTTGACATTTAGCTAAATCTAAAACCTGAATTCTAACACTCCTTAGAAGTAAAGCATTTCAAATTTTATTAAAATGGTTTTGTTTTTAATTTTTTTCCACAAAACAAATCTCAAAGTGAAACTTAGTTTTGATCAAAAACAACCACATGATATCATTGCATTATTAAAAATGCATGGGAGACGGAGGTTCCCCTTATCCCTTGTCTCCATAAATGTAATTTTGATCTCTTGTTGAAATTAGGTAAACTTTTCTTCTACTTGACAGTCACACTAATTTTTACTTCCAACATTAAGAACTTATATGGGGCTCTAACATTTATGTTTCTGACTTTCATTCCCCACAGACACACCCAGAAATAATATTTCACCAGCTGTCTTTGCATTCCTTAGCTCAGCTGACACGTAAAATTAACCATCACAGTGACCACCATATGCTCAACTGTGTCCTAGAAGTTTCAGTTGATATATCCTTTCTGGCAGTCTGTCTAGTTAGTGATGTTTTAAATTCTCTAAAGTATCCTGGTTTAGATGATAAGATATATGATCACTTTACTGATAGCTGCGTAGGTGAATATGGAATCCCCTGTTGAGTTCTCTTCTTCCAAAATGTATTTGTCCCTTATGTTGCCTCCTCTAAAATGTATTTAAAAAAAAAATCCTATGTATTTTTCCTTTTGTCAGGGGCTGGGTCCAGACCAACTGAAGTTAAAATTCCTTAAGCCTGAGAGGCCAGGCGTGGTGGCTCAGGCCTGTAATCCCAGCGTTTTGGGAGGCTGAGGTGGGCGGATCACCTTATGTCAGGAGTTTGAGACCAACCTGAACAACATGGAGAAACCCTGTCTCTACTAAAAATATAAAATTAGTCAGGTGTGGTGGCGCATGCTTGTAATCCCAGCTACTCGGGAGGCTGAGGCAGGAGAATTGCTTGAACTAGGGAGGCGGAGGTTACAGTGAGCCGAGATAGTGCCATTGCACTCCAGCCTGCGCAGCAAGAGCAAAACTCCAACTCAAAAAAAACAAAAAACAAAAAAATTCCTTAAGCCTGAGAATTGAACTGGGAAGTTCTCAGCCAAGACATTTAGTGGGATAAAAAACCTGAAGAAAGTAGAGATAAAATTGTGCAGGAAAGCTAAGATATAAAGAGCCAACAGAGCAATCTTTAAGACATACAAAACCAAAACTCTTAACTGAAGTTAGAGTCAATAGTCCAGATTTTATTCCTAGAGATGAAAACAAATGGCAAAATGATATAGATTTTTAACTTTTTTTTTTTTTGCCCACAAAGAATGCTGTTTGAGGTCTCTTTTTAAATGACCCTTAAAATTTGTCACGCAAGGCTTCATTTTTACTTAAGAATCAGAGCATGTTTATCCTTTAGTTTTTCCTTAGGGACTCAGTCTGTCACCTAGGCTGGAGTACAGTGGCATTATCATAGTTCACTGTAACTCAAACTCCTAGGCTCAAGTGATCCTCCTGCTTCAGCCTCCTGAGTAGGTAGGACTACAGGCTTGAGCCATTATACCTGACTAATTTTTTTGAAGTATTTTTTGTAGTGATAAGGTCTCACTTTGTTGCCCAGACTGGTTTCAAACTCCTGGCCTTAAGTGATGCTACCCTGCCTTCCCAAAGTGCTGGGATTATAGACCTGAGTCACTGCACCTGGCCTCTGGCTTCTGGCCTCTGGTGTTTGTCTTAAAGATACCATCTCCTTGGTACTGAGTCTTCCTTAAAAGACTTACAAATCTTCTTATTGCAAAACTTTCTTAGTGGGTCTCATTTTCCAAAGTCTTCTGCTGTATGTTTGTTCAACTTATAATTTAGTTTATCACTTATATTATATACTTTGGTTATCCTTAGGCAAAGAAAACGGTTATCAGCACCAGAAGTAAAGGCTACTATCTTATAGAGCTCTGTGTCATTTTGGTATTGTGGATCAATAGAGATGATCATCTGTTCATGTCTAGTGACTTATGCCTGCCTTAAATCCTCCATATTATATTTCTTTTTTTTTAATTTAACTTTTAAGTTCAGGGGTACATGTGAAGGTTTGTTATATATGTAAATGTGTGTCATGGGGGTTTGTTGTACAGATTATTTCATCACCTAGGTATTAAGCTAGTACCCATTAGTTATTTTTCCTGATTCCCTCCCCCCACCTTTCACCATTAGATAGGCCCCGGTATCTGTTGTTCCCCTCTATGTGTCCATGTGTTCTCATCATTTAGCTCCCACTTGTAAGTGAGAACATGTGGCATTTGGTTTTCTGTTCCTGTGTTAGTTTGCTAAGGATAATGCCCTCCAGCTCCATCGATGTTCCTGCAAAGGACAAGATCTTGTTCTTTTTTATGGCTGTGTAGTATTCCATGGTATATATGTACCACATTTTCTTTATTCAGTCTACCATTAATGGGCATTTAGGTTGATTCTATGTCTTTGCTATTGTGAATAGTGGTTCAGTGAACAAAGATATGCATCTATCTTTATAATAGAATGATTTATATTTCTTTGAGTATATGCCAAGTAATTGGATTGTGGGGTCAAATGGTATTTCTGTTTTTAGGTCTTTGAGGAATTGCCACACTGTATTCCACAATGGTTAAGCTAATTTACACTCTCACCAACAGTGCACAAGAGTTCATTTTTCTCCACTACCTTGCCAGCACCCGTTTGTTTTTGACTTTTTAAGAATAGCCATTCTGATTGGTGTGAGATGGTATCTCATTGTGGTTTTGATGTGCATTTCTCTAATAATCAGTGATGTTGAGCTTACTGTCATATGCTTCTTGGCCACACATATGTCTTCTTTTGAAAAATGTCTGCTCGTGTCGAGGTTGTTTTTTTCTTGTAGATGCTAGATATTAGACATTTGTTAGATGCATAGTTTGCAAAACTTTTCTTCCATTCTATGGGTTGTCTGTTTACTTTGTTACAGTTTTCTTGGCTGTGCAGAAGCCCTTTAGTTTAATTAGGTTCCATTTGTCTAATTTGTTTTTGTTGCAATTGTTTTCGGTTTCTTCGTCATGAAATCTTTGCTCATTCCTATGTCCAGAATAGTGTTGTAGGAGTTATTTAGAAATTATTTTAGGCAGATAGAGAGGAAAAGGGGTCCTTGGGAAGTTTTCATTTTTTAAAGCATCTCCGGAAAAGTTTTTTGTAAAGCCAGGCCTGCAACCTTTGATATGCAAATACCGGCCATTAAAAACTGTGTCCACCCAGACCAGGCATGGTGGCTTACCTAGTCTGTGGGTCACCAGGTGGCCTGTAATCCCAGCACTTTGGGAGGCTGAGGCAGGTGGATCATAAGGTCAGGAGTTTGAGATCAGCCTGGCCAACATGGTGAAACCCTGTTTCTACTAAAAATAAAAAAATTAGCTGGGTATGGTGGTGGGTGCCTATAATCCCAGCTACTCAGGAGGCTGAGGCAGGACAATCATTTGAACTCGGGAGGCGGAAGTTGCAGTGAGCCGAGATCGTACCATTGCACTCTAGCCTGGGTAACAGGGCGAGAGAAAAAAGAAACTGGGTCCACCCAAACATGGCGATTCTACCCTCTTCTTCTTGCCCTTGCTCCACATGTGCCTGGTGACATGGCCACCCCCCCACATATCCCCACATGTGTAGAACATCATGGTGCCCTGCATTTGCATATTAAAAAGCTAGGTGGGAGGGCCAGTTTTATTTTTGCGGGCTACATGAAAGACATGCCTAGTCAAGCCAATTGCCTGAGCCCTATGCAAATCAGACACCACCTCCTCCTTCCTTCTGCATTCTCCCATCTTTCTTGCCTATTAAACTCTGCTCCTTAAAACCACACCACGTGTGCCCATGTCATTATATCTAAACCAGCGTGAGACCAAGAATCCTGATGTTCCTCCACTCATTGGAGCCATATCAATAGTATTGCCTAGGTTTTTTTTTAGGGTTTTTATATTAATGGTTTTGGGTTTTACATTTAAGCTTTTAATCCATCTTGAGTTAATTTTTGTATATGGTGTAAGGAAGGGGTCATTTCAATCTTCCGCATATTGCTAGCCTTTTATCACAGCACCATTTATTGAATAGGAAATCCTTTCCCCATTGCTTGTTTTCGTCAGGTTTGTCAATGATCAAATAGTCATAGGTGTGCACCCCTATTTCTGAGCTCTCTCTTCTGTTCTATTGGTCTGTATGTCTGTTTTTGCAACAGTATCATGCTGTTTTGGTTACTGTATCCCTATAGTATATTTTGAAGTCAGGTAGTATGATGCCTCCAGCTTTGTTCTTTTTGCTTAGGATTCCCTTTTCTATTTAGGCTCTTATTTTTTTTGGTTCCATATGAATTTTAAAATAGTTTTCTCTAGTTTTGTGAAGAATATCAATGGTAGATTAATAGGTATAGCATTAAATCTATAAATTACTTTGGCAAGTATGGCCATTTTAATGATATTGATTCTCCCTATCCATGAGCATGAAATGTTTTTGCATTTGTTTGTGTCATCTTTAACTTCTTTAAGCAGTATTTTGTAGTTCTCCTTGTAGAGATCTTTCACCTCCCTGTTTCACTGTATTTCTAGATATTTTGTTTTATACGCCAATTGTGAAAGGGATTGTTTTCTTGATTTGGCTCTCGGCTTGACTGCTGTTGGTATATAGGAGTGCTAGTGATTTTTATATATTGATTTTGTATTCTGAGACTTTGCTGAAGGTGTTTATCAACTTAAAAAGCTGTTGGGCAGAGATTATGGGGCTTTCTAGATATAGAGTCATGTCATCTGCAAACACAGATAGTTTGACTTTCACTCTTCCTATTTGGATGCCATTTATCTTTTTATCTTGCCTGTTGCCCTGGCCAGAACTTCCAATACTATTAATATATTGAATAGGAGTGTCATCCTTTTCTTTTGCCAGTTTTCAAGAGGAATGTTTCCAGCTTTTGCTTCTTCAGTATGATGCTGGTTGTGGATTTGTCATAAATGGCTCTTATTATTTTGTGGTATGTTCCTTCAATACCTAGTTTATTGAAAGTTTTTAACGTAAAGCGGTGTTGAATTTTATTGAAAGGATTTTCTGCATCTTTTGAGATAATCGTGTGGTTTTCGTCTTTAGTTCCATTTACATGATGAATCACCTTTATTGATTTGTGTATGTTGAACCAACCTTGCATCTCAGGGATAAACTCTAGTTGATTGTGGAGATAAGCTTTTTGATGTGCTGCTGGATCCAGTTTGCCAGCAGTTTGTTGAGGATTTTTGCACCAATGTACATCAGGGATATTGGCCCAAAGTTTTTTGTTGTTTGTTGGTCTCTGCCAGGTTTTGGCATCAGGATGATGTTGGCTTCATATAATGAGCTTGGAAAGAATCCCTACTCCTCATCTTTTTGGAATAGTTTCAGCAGGAGTGCTAACAGCTCTTCTTTGGACCTCTGGTAGAATTCAGCTGTGAATATGTCTGGTCCTGAGCTTTTTTTTGCATATTATATTTCTAGTACCATTTATCCTTTAGGTCACCTCAAGGCTTTGGGACTTGTACACAGAAAAGGGTATGAGAAACTCCTTCTGAATGCCAGCCCTGCCCAAGATAATGTTCTTAGGCTTTAATAATTAACTATTCCCAAATATTTCAGCTTTCTTCCTTCATTGCTCCTTCTACCTTCCCTCTCTCCCCTACTTTCCTTCCCTCTCTATCTTCCTTTCCTATTAACTTTTAATTTTTGGTAAATTGAATATTTTTCTCTGTTCATTCTAATACCAGTTATATTTAATGCTTTTCTTCTATAAAACAAAGTCAAAATTGGCAGGGTGAGGTGGCTCATGCCTGTAATCCCAGCACTTTGGGAGGCCAAGGTGGGTGGATCACCTGAGGTCTGGAGTTCAAGACCAGCCTGGTCAACATAGCAAAACCCCATCCCTACTAAAAATACAAAAATAAGCCGGCTGTGGTGGCAGGCAGCTTTAATCCCAGCTACTCAGGAGGCTGAGGCAGGAGAATCACTTGAACCCAGGAGGTGGAGGGTACAGTGAGCCGAGATCATGCCACTGCACTCCAGCCTGGGCAACAGAGTAAGACTCTGTCTCAAAAAAAAAAAAAAAAAAAAAAATCAAACAAAAAAAACAAGGTCAAAGTTTATTTTCTTTTCAATTTATTTACTTCTTTGTCCTGGCTATTAATATACTTTCCTTGAAACACTCATCGGGCTCTCTCTAGTTTGGTTACTTCACAACCATTCAGTGTAACAGGAATACTCTTTGAAGCATCAGATGTGATATATTCAATGGATAAATATTTTTTGAAAGTTATTAAAAGTTATTAGTTAACAGAAGATCTTTATTAATTAATTTCAATATAGATACAAGCTCCAGGTAATCATATAGCTAAAAGCTTATAAACTTTGTTTTTTCATGAAATAGAAGTTTATATTGATTTCTAATAGTTAATTTTTTTTTTTTTTTTTTTTTTTTTTTTTTGAAACAGAGTCTTGCTCCATCCCCCAGGCTGGAGTGCAATGGTGCAATCTTGGCTCACTGCAACCTCCACCTCCCAGGTTCAAGCAATTCTACTGCCTCGCCTCCCAAGTAGGTGGGATTACAGGTGCCTGCCACCACGACAAGCTAATTTTTTATTTATTTTTATTTTTAGTAGACACAGGGTTTCACCATGTTGGGCAGCCTGGTCTCGAACTCCTGACCTCAGGTGATCCATCCCACAGTGATGGGATTACAGGTGTGAGCCACTGTGCTCAACCTAAAAGTTAATTTTAATAGTAAATAAAAGTTTTAAATTGTACGTACTTAACATGTACATGAGAATATGATGTTTTCTACCTTCTTTGGCCCCAGATGATTTAAAAGTAAAATAACTTTGCCCCAGTATCATTTGTTTGTACATGGATTCATTAAATATACAAATAAAATCTCTCAGTTAAGGGAGAAAAATACAAGAAAATATAAATGTAGAATAGTTAATATCCTTGTCAATTGTAGGTTTATTAAATTTTACATACTTATTAGATGTTTTGAAATATGTTTACATTGTGGAATGGCTAAATCAAGCTAATTAACATATACATTACCTCAGACATCATTTTTCTGTGTGTGTTAAGAATGCTTAAAATCTCTCAGCAGTTTTCAAGAATATAATATATTGTTATTAGCTACATTCACTATGTCGTACAATAGGTCATTTGAATTTTTTTTAGTTTAACTTTCTATAGCTATGTCTTATTGGCTTAAAATATCAACTTTCTAATTCAAATTCTAAACCTTAATTCTACCAAATTTCAATGTTGATATGGTTCAGTAGAGCATGGTGAGCTCAGTAAATGGTTTCCAAGATGTGTTACAAGTAAACTTTATGGAATTTAAAATTTCTGCTATTTCCATATGTCATTTCTATACTAAACTTTCAACATAGTTTGTACAAGGATTAATTGAATATAAAAATAAAATTTCTCAGTTCAGGAAGTAAATACAAGAAAATCTAAATTTGGAATAGTAAATATCCTTGTCAATTGAAGTTTGATTAAATTGCCACAGAAAGTCATGGAATATCTTCGATAATTTGCACATATGCTTTTAAATCATTTGGGGGCAAAGTCATTTTGCTTTTAAATCATTTGGGGCCAAAAACAGAGTAGAAAATAGCAGATTCTCAAAACTGGGTTTGATGGTTTGATAGCTTCAAATTGTACTAGGCTTGTGTCATGGAAGTGATGTGTTTCTGTCCTGGAGACAAAGATCTTATATTACAATTTATTAAAGAAATAACTCATCTTTCTGTCTTCTAATACTGCATATTTGCTAGTTAGTACAGCACAGAAATGAAATAAGGTAACAAATATGGAAAAAATTAAGTTTGTATTTACCGACTCTGTAGCGTTTTGGCAAATGCCAGTTTGGTTGTCTTGATAAAAGGAGAAATTCTGATTGAAGCCCTGACTGAATAAAGGGGTGTCTCCAAGAGAGAAAGAGTTATTTGCATAAACAGGTATTTAATTACTCACATTGTTTTTTGAAGCTTGGCATACTTCTTACATGTGTAAGCTTACGTGCTCAAATTTTAGTTTCAATGAGTCATTAAATAATATAACATTCTCTCTTTTATTTGAGATTGTACGTAGTAATTATTGGGGCCAGATGCCGTGACTCACTCCTGTAATCACAGCAATTCGGGAGGCCGAGGCGGGTGGATCACCTGAGGTCAGGAGTTTGAGAGCAGCCTGGTGAACATGGCGAAACCCCGTCTCTACTAAAAATAACAAAAATTAGCTGGGCGTGGTGGCAGGCGCCTGTAATCCCAGTGACTTGGGAGGCTGAGGCAGAAGAATCGCTTGAACCCAAGAGGTGGAGGTTGCAGTGAGCTGAGATCACGCCATTGCACTCCAGCCTGGGCAAAAAGAGCGAAAATCCACCTCAAAAAACAAAAAGGAATAACTATTGGGAGATTATTATCGAGTTGAAAAGAATCTTCAAAGGTCATCTAAAATCCTTTAAACTTTTGCTTTCCATTTAAGCCAAAGAATATGAACTCTCTTTTGTTTCCTGGGGACAAGGTTTTCTCTCTCCTGATAACTTATGTATTAATGCAAAGTGTTTGTCTAACCCCTTGCTATATCTTTTACAGTATTATAATATAGTGGATGTAGATGAATTTTCAGAACAGTGTTTCTTGTGTTGATTGTATACAGACAAATTATTCAGTAAGAACTTGATCAAAGGAAGTGGCAAATTTAGTTTGCAGTTACACTCATTTACTGAGTTCAGCTAGGGGAGTAATTTCAACTGCTCATTAGTTTGGAGTGCTCAGGGGCTGCTCTTCATTTTAACAATCTTCAAAATTAATATTTTTCCCCTCAATGCTCATAAAATTCCTTTTAATAGAAGTAGGATAGAAATGTCTTGTTTTGAATATTACTATATTAAGTTACCAAATATACACTTCACATAAAGATTTTGTTACTATTATTGTATACTTTGTTATAATTGAAGTCAAAGATAATTTTGTCATCTTTTGGTAAAACCAGATGATGAAATTAAAGTTCATTGGCTAATTTTTTTTAAAAAAATATAGTGTCAGACTCCAAAAAGATAATTAGGTGTCAAGCCCTGTAGAAAAAAAAGAGATATTAAAATTTATAAACTGAAAGTAGTACTTACTGAAAGATAGCCATTAGAACATATAAGAAGATAGGTTCTTTTCATTGTATAAACAATAATTTGCCTTCATTTTAATTTTATGATTATTAAATATGGAACTGGATCATCAAAGTCAAGTTTTAGATAAAAGGACCATATTTATAACTCTTAAATGAGTATTTGTAACATAAAAATTATCAGCTAAGTGAAGCTTTCACATATGTTGACTTTGTGTTAATATATTTGTAGAAAAATGGGGTATGAAGCAGCCTAAATTTACACATCCTGCTACTGAGAATTTATTGCATTAATTGTTAGCAAGATGAAGTTTATATCAGAATTTTATGAGCCAATGGTTTTGTAGCAGACTCAGGATGTTAATTAGATTTTGCACTCTGAATGCTAGAGTAACACTTTGAATTATGTGGCGTTAATACAAATTTTTCATCTCTATTAGATTATTAGCTTCAGTAACTTTATTTCAATAACACAAATTGCATTGGTAATGTCATACATATGTTTAATGCTCTTGTGTAAAGGCATGTTCATAATTTTTATTAATTGAATTATTTGGGTTTTCAAAAGTCATGAAAGGAAATGCTTGGTCTATTATAGAGAACATATTTAAAGATACAAAGCAGGCTCGGCGCGGTGGCTCACGCCTGTAATCCTAGCGCTTTGGGAGGCCAAGGCGGGTGGATCATGAGGTCAGGAGATGGAGACCATCCTGGCTAACACGATGAAACCCCGTCTCTACTAAAAATACAAAAAAATTAGCCGGGCGTGGTGGCGGCGCCTGTAGTCCCAGCTACTCGGGAGGCTGAGGCAGGAGAATGGCGTGAACCCAGGAGGCTGAGCTTGCAGTGAGCCGAGATCGCGCCACTGCACTCCAGCCTGGGCGACAGAGTGAGACTCCGTCTCAAAAACAAAACAAAACAAAACAAAACATAAACTAAAACAAAACAAAAGATATGAAGCAAACCATTGGGGTAATAAAACCGCAACAGCGGTGACATCCTTTAGGAATGATAGTAATGCTATATAATACATTGATATAAAAAGATCTAAAGAGAAAGAAAAAATTGAATTTGCAAAAACTGTTCCATTAAGATAATTAAGACACACTTCAGGCTGCACGTAGGGTAAGTATGTAATAAACAAATGTTGGTTTGGGAAAGTGAGAATTTATATGTTGAGAGAACAATCAAATTCTAAATTAATGATGAATTCACTGACTTCAGCGTTTACCACCTAATTAATTTCTTAGATCTGTCTTAACAAAGTATTACAAGCAGAGTGGTTTAAAACAACAGAAACTTATTTTCTCACAATTCTGTTCTGGAAACTAGAAGTCAATATCAAGAGGTAAATTGGATTGATTCCTTCTGAGGACTCTAAATAAGAACGTGTTTTATGCCTTTCTTCTAGCTTCTGGTGATAGCTGGCAATTTTTGATGTTCCGTTGTTCATAGATGCAACATTACAGTCTCCGTCTATATCTCCACATCGCATTCTCTGTGCCGTAACACAAACAACTGAACATGACTGGGAAATACACCGATTTCATGCAGCTGGACTCTCCTGAATTCATGACTAAATATGAAAACATCCTTAATGCTGCCCACATATCCTTCTTCCTGATCAATCCTCTTACTACTATTCTAGACAATTTGTTCATCCCTTTCTCTTTCTCCTCAAATCTCCAACTCTGCTTCTCCATATTTACTCTCAGTTAATAGATTATTATTTTATGGAAAAAACAAAAGAAAGAAAAGAACTTCCATCTTCTATCTCTAAAACTACACATACATTTACATACATTTGTATTCCCAAATTCTGCCTTGAGTCTTTTCGCTATGAATGAGCTAGGTTCTCATCTATGGCTCATCCCTTTTCTGTGCACTGGTGCCAATCTGCTCTTGCCTATACTGCTCCTACAGCTCTCCCTTCTCTCCTCTCATCTTTAATTTTTCCTACTCTGCTGGATTATTTCCAGTGACATATTTACAAGTCATAGTAACAACAACCTAAACAAACCACGTCTTCTTTGATTTCATGTTTCACTCCGTCTACTTGTCTCCCTTCTTAGGTCCAATGTAAATTAAAACCACTCTGAAGAGTTGCCTGTACTTGTTGTCTCCACTTACTCTCCTCCTATTCTCTTTTGAACCGACTTCTCTTAGGATTTCATCTCAACCATTCCACTAAAACTGCTCTTGTCAAGTTTATCAATGTCCTCCATGTTACCAAATCTAGTAATCATTTATCAGTACTTGGATTGCTTATCAGCACCATTTGATTCAGTTGATCACATCTTTCTTTACTTGGGTTCCAGGATACACTCTCTTTGTTTATTTCTTATCTCTCTGGCTACTTTTTTTCATTCTCTATTGCTCTTTCATCTTCCTGACCTATTATTTTTATAGTGCTTCAAAAACTGCTATGTGCTGATTACACCACTGTACACAACTTATATCTAGTAGTTGCTTTTGCCAGAAATCTTAGTGTTATATTTATCTTTTTTTCTTTTTCTGGTACCCTAGAACACACTTTCTTCTCTATCTTTTAAATATATCTGAAATCTACTGCGGTATATGTCACCATTACCACTTGCCTGGATTATTACAATAGCTACCAACTAGTCTTGTGATTATTTTTGCATAAGGAAAGAATTTTCCAAAATTTAAGACAGATAATTTTCCATGTGCTTCTTATTTACTTGGTTAAAATATAAAGATTTTACTTCAAGGTCTTACATAATCTGAAATGTGTGCAACAGCAATGAAGTGTGTAAAATTGATTAAGTGTTAGAAGTTAATGAATAAGTACATTCTTAATTATTATCAGACATTGAAATTTTTACTTTATAAGAAATGTTTTCCACTCTTTTGTATTCCACTCAAAAGGCTAAAGAAATTTGAGAAATATGTTGCATAAACAGGTGGTAATTTTTGCCTTTAGACAAGTATCTTGGTTTTTTATGCATTTTTATTTATGATACAAAAAACATTTGAATCCACTAATAAAAATTATAAAAGATAGTTAAATTTTATTAATTTTTAATTAATTTTAAACATATATATGTTAGAAATGTTCCAACATTGGACAGAAATGGAGATCTACAATTTGTGTGACAAATAGTTCAAAATAATTGTTTTAAAGAAGTTCAGTGAGCCACAATAGAACACAGACAGATAACTCAATGATATCAGATAAATTCTACATGATCAAAATGAGGAGTTCAACAAAGAGAAATCATAAAAAGACGCAAACAGAATTTTTGGAGTTGAAGAATACAATGAAAAAAATTTGAAAATCTGGAGTAGAGAGCATCAACATCAGATTTAATCAAGCAGCATAAAAAATCTGAATTTAAAGGGAGGGCATTTGAATATATATAGTCAGAGGAAAAATTTAGAAAAAAGAATGCAAATTATTTTTTTCATTTTTATTTTAAAATGTACAATTGAATTACAGTTTACTAGAGTCACCCTGCTGTTATATCAAATAGTATGTCTTATTCATTCGTCTATATTTTGTACCCATTAATCATCCCAGCCTCCTCCTCAGCCCCCCACTACCATTGCAAGCCTCTGGTAACCATCCTTCTACTCTCTCTATCCATGAGTTCAATTGTTTTGATTTTTAGGTCCCACAAATAAGTGAGAACATGTGATGTTTGTCTTTTTGTGCCTGGCTTATATTACTTAATGTAATGACCTCTAGTTTCATCCATGTTGTTGCAAATGACTGGATCTCATTCTTTTTTATGGCTGAATAGTACTCCATTGTGTGTATATGCTGCATTTTCTTTATCCATTTATCTGGTGATGGACAGACACTTAGGTTGCTTTCAAATATTAGCTATTGTGAACAGTGATGCAACAAACATGGAACTGCAGATATGTCTTCAATATAGTGATTTCCTTTCCTTTGGGTATATACCCAGCAATGATATTGCTGGGTCATATGGTAGCTGAATTTTTAGTTTTTTGAGGAACCTTCAAACTGTTCTCCATCGTAGTTGTATTAATTTACATTCCTATCAACAGTGTATGAGGGTTCCATTTTCTCCACATCTTCAGTAGCATTTGCTATTGCCCGTCTTTGGATATAAGCCATTTTAAGTGGGGGGAGATGATATATCATTGTAGTTTTGATTTGCATTTATTTGATGATCAGTAATGTTGAGCACCTTTTGATACGCCTGTTTGCCATTTGTACATCTTCTTTTGAGAAATGTCTATTCAAATATTTTGCTCATTTTTTGATTGGATGATTAGACTTTTTCCTATTGAGTTGTTTGAGCTCCTTATATATTCTGGTTATTAATTTCTTGTTAGCTGGTAGTTTGCAAATATTTTCTCATGTCCTGTGGGCTGTCTCTTCACTTTGTTGATTGTTTCCTTTGCTGTACAGTAGCTTTTTAATTTGATGTGATCACATTTGTCCTTTTTTTTCTTTGGTTGACTGTGCTTGTGAGGTGTTATTCAATAAATTTTTGTCCTGAACAATGTCCTGGAAAGTTTCCCCAATGTTTCCTTGTAGTAGTTTTATGGTTTGAGATCTTTAGATTTAAGTCTTTAATTCATTTCAATTTGATTTTTGTATATGGCAGGGGATAGGGGTCTGGTTTCATTCTTCTGCATATGGATATCCAGTTTTCCCAGCACCATTTATTGAAGAGAATGTCTTTTCCCAAGTATATGTTTTGACACCCATGTCAAAAATGAGTTCACTGTAGGTGTATTAATTTGTTGCTGAGTTCTCCTTTTCCATTGGTGAATGTGTATATGTTTATGGGACTACCATGTGGTTTTGGCTAGTATAGCTCTGTAGAATAATCTGAAGTCAAGTATGTGATTCCTCCAGTTTTTTTTTTTTTCTTTTCTTAGAATAGCTTTGTCTATTCTGGGTCTTTTGTGGTTCCATATAAACTTTAAGGTTATTTTTTCTACTTCTTTGAAGAATGTCATTGGTATTTTGATAGAGATTGCATTGAATCTGTAGATTGCTTTGGGTAGTATGGATATTTTAACAATATTAATTCTTCCAATCCGTGAACATTGAATATTTTTCTCTCTGTGGTGTCCTCCTCAATTTCTTTCATCAGTGTTTTGCAGTTTTCATTATAGAGATCTGGTATTTCTTTTAATAAGTTAATTCCTAGAATTTCATTTTATGGGTGGCTATTATAAATAAGATTACTTTTTATTTCTTTTTCCGTTGGTTCATTGTTAGCATATAGCAATGCTACTGATTTTTGTATGTCTATATTGTATTCTGCAAATTTACTAAATTTGTTTATCATTTCTCGTGTTTTTTTTTTTTGTGAAGTCTTTAGTTTTTCCCAAATATAAGGTCATATCATCTGCAAACAAGTGTAATTTGACTTCTGCCTTTCCCATTTAGACGCTTTTTTTTTTTTTTTTTTTTTTCCTTGAGATGGAGTTTCATTCTTGTTGCCCAGGCTGGAGTGCAATGGCGCGATCTCAGCTCACTGCAACCTCCACCTCCCAGGTTCAGGCAATTCTCCTGCCTCAGACTCCCGAGTATCTGGAATTACAGGCATAAGCCACCACGCCTGGCTAATTTTGTGTTTGTTTTTTTTTTAGTAGAGGCAGGATTTCTCCATGTTGGTCAGGCTGGTCTTGAACTCCCGACCTCAGGTGATCTGCCTGCCTTGGCCTCCCAAAGTGCTGGGATTATAGGTGTGAGCCACCAGGCCTGGCCCAGATGCCCTTTTTTTTTCTTGTCTGAATGCTCTAGATAGAACTTCCAGTATTATGTTGAATAACAGTGGTGAAAATAGGCATCCTTGTTGTGTTTCAGATCTTAGCAAGTAGATCAGTATGATACTAGCCGTGGGTCTGTATGATACTAGCTGTGGATCTGTCATATACGACTTTTACTCTGTTAAGGTGTGTTTCTTTCAGCCACTGCTTTTTTATTTTTATTTTTAAATCAGAAAGGGATGTTGAATTTTATCAAATGCTTTTTTAGCATCAATTGAAATGATCAGGTGGTTTTTATCTTTCATTTTGTTGATATGATGTATCAAATTTATTGATTTGCTTATGTTGAACCATTCTTGTACCCCAAGGAAAAATCTCACTTGGTCATACTGAATGGTATTTCCAGTGTCTTATTGAATTAGGTTTGCCAGTATTTTGTTGAGGATTTTTGCATCAATATTAATCAGATATATTGGTCTGTAGGTTTTTTAAAAAGGTGTCTTTTTTTTTGAGTATCGGGGAATACCCAAAAACACTGTAGAATGTCTTTGGTAATATTCCCTGATTCTCTATTTTTTGGAATAGTTTGAGGAGGATTGGTATCAGTTCCTTAAGTGTTCTGTAGAGTTAAGAAGTAATGCCATCAAGTCCCATGCTTTTCTTTCCTGAGAGACTTTTTATTACAACTTTGATCCCATTAGTTGTTATTGTTTTGTTCAGGTTTTGAATTTCTTTCTGGTTTAATCTTGGTAGGTTTCTGTCTAGGAAATTGTTCACTTTTTCTAGATTTTCAGATTTATTGATATATAGCTGCTCATAGTAGCCACTAATGATCCTTTGAATTTCTGCGATGTTAGTTGCAATGTCTCCTTTTTCATTTCTGATGTTATTTATTTGATCTTCTCTTTATTTGATCTCTGGCTAATGGTTTGTCTTTTTTTAACTTTTAAGAAAACGACTTTTTGTTGCATTGATATTTTGTGGTTTCTTTTTTCATTTCAAATTCATTTTTTCTGCTCCAATTTTTATTATTTCTTTTCTTCTATTAATTTTCAGTTTGGTTTGCTATTGCTTTTCTATTTCTTTAAGATGCGTCATTAGGTTGTTTGCTCCAAGTTTTCTCTCTTTTTTGATGTAGGCACTTATAGATATAACCTTCCCTTTAAGTACTGCTTTTGCTGTATCCCATAAATTTTGGTATGTTTTGTTTTCATTATCATTTGTTTAAAATATTTTTCAGTTTCCTTCATAATTTCTTTATTCAGTATGTTGTTTACTTTCCATGTGTTTATATAGTTCCTGAAATTCCTCTTGTTATTACTTTCTAGTTTTGTTCCATTGTGGTCAGAGAAGATACTTGATATTATTTCACTGTTTTGGATATTTTAAGACTTGTTTTGTGACCTAACATATAATCTATCATTGAGAATGATCCATGTGATTAGTAGAATGTGCATTTTTCAGCCATTGGATGAAATGTTTTGTAAATTTCTGTTGGATCCATTTGGCCTAAAGTGCAGATTAAGTCTGATATTTCTTTGTGGTTTTCTGTCCAGAAGACCATTCCAATGTTGAAAGTGGGATTTTGAAGTCTCCAGCAATTATTGCATTGGGATCTCTATTTTTATCTCTAATATTTCCTTTATATATCTGGGTGCTCCGGTGTTGAATGCATGCATATTTAAAATTGTTACACTCTGTTGCTGAATTAACCCCTTTGTATTTTATGGTGATCTTGTCTCTTCTTAGAGTTTTTGTCTGAAAATCTATTTTTGTCTGATATATGTATAGCTACTCCTGCTCTTTTTTGGTTTCCATTGGCATGGAATATTTTTGTTCCTCTCTTTTTTTCAGTCTATATGCATCTTCATATATGATGTGTGTTTCTTAAAGGCAAACAGATCAATGGGTCTTGTTTTTTCATCCATTCAGCCATTCTATATCTTTTGATTGGAGAGTTTAGTCTATTTATATTCAGTGTTATTATTGATCAGTAAGGACTTACTCCTGCCATTTTGTTATTTGGTTTCTGGTTGTTTTGTGGCCTTCTCTTTCTTTCCATTCTGTCCTCCTTTAGTGAAGGTAATTTTTTTTTTCTGGTAATGTGGTTTAGTTTCTTGCTTTTTATCTTTATGAATCTGTTGTGTGTTTTTTGGTTTGAGGTTACTATGTGGCTTGCAAATACTATTTTATAACCCCCTTATTTTAACCTGATAACAACTTAACAGTTTGCATAAACAAACAAACAAGCAAAAAGAAATCTGATAAAAACTCTATGCCTTAACTTGGTTAAGTGCATTCCTAAGTGTTCTATTTATTTTTTGCAGCTGTTGTAAAAGGGATTAAGTTCTCAATTTAAATCTCAGCTTGGTTGTTGTTGGTGTCTAGCAGTGCTACTGATTTGTGTACATTGATTTTGTATCCTGAGACTTCCAAATAATTACTTAATTCACTAATCAGATATAGGAACTTTTTGGATGAGTCTTTAGGGTCTTCTAAATATATAATCGTATTATCAGCAAATTATGACAGTTTGACTTCCTCTTCCAATTTAGATGTCCTTTATTCCCTTCTCTTGTCTGATTGCTCTGGATAGGACTTCCAGCACTGTGTTGAATAGAAGTGGTGAAAGTGGGCATCTTTGTCTTGTTCAAGTTTTCAGGTGTAGAGCTTTTAACTTTTCCTCATTAGTATGATGTTTGCTGTGGATTTGTCATACATTATTCTTATTACTTTGAGGTATGTACCTTGTATGCCAATTTTGTTGAAGGTTTTCCTCATAAAGGAATGCTGGATTTTGTCAAATGCTTTTTCTGTGTCTATTGAGATGATCATATGATTTTTGTTTTTAATGCTGTTTATCTGATGTATCACATTTATTGACTTGCGTATATTAAACCATCCCTGCATTTCTGTTATGAAACCCACTTGATCATGACGTATTACCTTTTTGATATTCTGTTGGATTCTGTTAGCTAGCATTTTGTTGAGGATTTTTGCATCTATTTTCATCAGGGATATTGGTCTGTAGTTTTCTTTTTTTGTTATGTCCCTTCCTGGTTTTGGTAATAGGGTGATATTAGCTTCATTGAATGATTTCAGGAGGATTCCCTGTTTATCTTTTGGAATAGTTTCAGTAGGATTGGTACCAATTCTTCTTTGAATGTCTGATGGAATTCAGATGTGAGCCCATCTGTACCAGAATTTGTTGACATTTTTATTATTGATTCATTCTTGCTGTTTGTTATTGATCTCTCCAGAGTTTCTATTTCTTCCTGAGATCAGAGCAGAACTAAATGAAATTGAAACAAAAAAACAAACAAAACAATACAAAAGACAAGTGAAACAAAAACTGGTTCTTGGAAAAATACAATTGATAGACCATTAGAAAAATCTAGAGGAGATGGATACATTCTTGCAAATATACAACTCTCCTAGATTAAATCAGGATGAAATGCATTTTTTTATTTTCTAAATGTCTTTTGGTT
Source organism: Pongo abelii (assembly GCF_028885655.2). Taxonomy (NCBI): domain Eukaryota; kingdom Metazoa; phylum Chordata; class Mammalia; order Primates; family Hominidae; genus Pongo; species Pongo abelii. The sequence continues at coordinate 79,059,802 of NC_071990.2, read as the reverse complement.
AGCAGAATTTTAAATTTTTTATGAAACCTAATTTGTCATTTATGTGATGGTTTGTACCATTGGTGTCCTGTTTGTAAAAACTTTGTCACAACATTTTTCCTTTTCTTTTTTCCTTTGTTTTCTCTTTTTCTGTAATATTTACATTTGTAAGTTTCCCTGTAAACACTGTTCTAGATGCATCAAAAAATTTTATATGTGATGTTTTAATATTTATTAAGTTCAATATGTTTTCTAATCTCTCATGATTTTTTGATCCATAGTTTGTTTAGAAGAGTGTTAATTCCCAAATATTAGGGAATATTCTAGATATTTCTTTGGTACCAATTTTGAATTTATTTGTTGTGGTCAGAAAAAGTCCTGCTGTTGATTTGAATTCTCATACATTTTGAAACTTGTTATGTGGCACAGAATATAGTCGTTTCTGGTGAATGTATTATGTATACTTTAAAAAATATACATTCTCCTTTTGTTGGGTGAAGTGTTCTATGTGTTAACTAGATCTTGTTGTTGATAGTGTTTTTGAAGTTTTCTATTTTGTTTCCTTGTTATATCAATTATGAGAATATTCTTGAAATTTGAATTATAATTGTGGATTTGTCAACTTATCTTACTTATGTCGGTTTTTGTTTTCTACATTATAAAGTTATCTTATTGGGTGCATAGGTAGTAAAGTTTCTTATGTCCTCTTGATAAATCAACCCCTTAATTACTATGAAATGCCTCTCTTTGTCTTTGGTAATATTGTTTGCTCTAAAATCTACCTTGTCTGTTACTAACTGTATTTGTTTGCTTGGGCTATCATAACAAAATACCACAGACTGGTATTGAACAACAAATTTGTTTGAACAACAAACTGGTTTGTTGGTTTTAACAACGAATTTATTGTCTCACAATTCTGAAGGCTAAAAATTCAAGGTGAAGTTGCCAGTAGTGTTGATTTTTCTTGAGGACTCTCCTTGGCTTGCAGATGGCCACCTGCTTGCTGTCTCCTCATATGGTTCTCACTCTGTACACATGTACCCTTAGGGTCTCTCTGCATGTTCTAATCTCTTCTTATAAGGACACCAGTCAGATTGAATTAGGCCCTACACTAACAGCCTCATTTTGACTTAATTACCTATTTAAAGGCTCTATCTCCAAATGCAGTCACATTCTGAGATACTAGGGATTAGGGGTTAACATATGAAATTGGCTTGGGGGGTAACAAATATATATATGTGATATATATATTTACATAAATAATAACATTAAGGTTCACATGTTCTTGCACTAGCTACAATAAATAAAGTGAAAATCAGGAGGCACTCACAGGAATGGGGCTAATCAAAAGTCAACATGACAGATTAGACATACAAATATATATATTTATGTAAATATATATTATAATCTCTTCCTTTTTTACTTATTTATATACTTATAAGTATATAGTATATCAGTATATACTATATACTTATATATTTAACTTTTATATATATTTATATAAGTATATACTTATGTAAATATATATTTATATTGTATACTTATATAAATATGTACTTATGTAAATATAAATGTATATATATATACTTATGTAAATATATATGTCTTCCTTTTATATTTACTTGTTTGTTTACACTTTTTTCTTCTTTCTACACTGAGGTCTTTGAAAGAAAGATACTATACCCCGCTCACACTTGAGGAGTAGGGATTTATGGTCCCTCCCATTGAAGGGAGCATGTTTACATATATTCTTTTGAAATCTTCTACAAGGCAAATTTGTCTCTTCCCTCACTTGTATTTTTCATTCTCTTATTTTTAACCAACCTCTACCTTTAAGGAATGTCTCTTATAGACTCTGATATAGAATTATGTCTCATTTTTATATCCATTGAATAGATCATTTGCATTTAATAAAATTATTGATATGGTTGGATATAAATCTACCATCTTGCTATTTGTTTTATTTTAACATCTATTTTCTTTTGTTCTGTTTTACATATTTTTTCTGCCTTTTCAGATTAATATTTTTTGTGTTCCATTTGAGATCCACTAGTGTTCTATTTTATTTTTTTAGTGGTTGCCCAATAATTTAAAATATGCATCTTTACGTTATTGCAATCTTTTATTTGTTCAATTTTCCTTCTTTTGGATTGAGTGTTTTTATTCTATTTATTGTATTTGTTGGCTTATTACCTATAACTTTTCAAGTGATATTATATATCCTCACATATAGTATGAGTATACCTACATTTTCTCCGTCCTGTCCTTTGTTCTTGTGGAGACAAAAGTGACTTTATCTGGGATACTAATCTGTCTTGTTGACTTTTGATTAGCCCCATTTCTGTGAGTGTCTCTTGATTTCCACTTTATTTATTGTAGGTAGTTTAAGAACATGTCAACCTTGATGTTATTACACAAATTATAGACTGTGGTGCATATAGCATTCTTGCCTCTTCTGGAGGGTTGCCTTTAATTGTCTTGCTGGAGCAGGTATATGCTTTCCCTATAAGTGCTGAGTCTGAAGAGTAGAAGTATGGATATCTAGTTGTTTTGTGGTCACCCAAGACCATGCTTCTATTGGTAATTTCCCTCAATTCATTCACCAATACTGAAAAAATGTATTTTTCTGCCTCCTACTTTGGTTTCTCAGCTCCTTTAGCATTTGAAGGTCACTTTGCATATATAGCCCTTTCACATAACAGTACAATCATTGTCACATATTTTGCTTCTATGTATGTTAAAATCCAAAATACATTGTTATACAATCAATTATCCTGTAAGTATTTAAAAAATGATGAAAACAATCTCTTTTTATTTGCAACACACATTTACCACTTCTAATCCTCTTCATTTCTTTATGTACTTTTGAGTTTCTGTTATTATTTTCATTTTGCCTGAAGTAATTCAACTAACATTTTTATAGTACTGGTCTGTTGGTTAAAAATTCTTTGAGCTTTTGTTTAATAAAGTATTTAGTTTTCTATCTTAAACAAATTTAAATAAATCTTTCAGAGTAGTTTTTGATTCACAAAAATGTTGCAAAGATAATACAGACAATTCCTATGTATCTCTCATTCGGTTTCCTCTATTGTTAACATCTTAATCACTATGGTACATTTGTCACAACTAAAAAACAAAGATGAAACTTATCTATTAACTAAACTGTATACTTTTAAAAAGATTTCACTAGTTTTTAATTCCATTTTTCTGTTTGATAATTCTTTCATTACATTTAGTCATTCTGCATTACATTTAGTCATGATATCTCCTCCTTTGGCCAATAATAATTTCTCTAAATTTTCTTGTTTTTAATAATCATGAATCTTGACAGTTTGAGGAATACTAATCAGGTATTTTTGTAGTCTCTTTTGATTTGGGGTTTGCCTGATGTTTAATGATTAGGGTAGGGTTATGGGATTTGAGAAGAAAGACCACAAAGTTGAGGTACCATTCCCCTTTCTTCATATCAAGGGTATATAATATCAAGTTGAATAATCACTGATTATTTTAACTTTGAAAGCATCTCTAATTTAGTGTTTACTAGGTTTCATTGTTATAAAGTTATATTTTTGGCTCATTGCCATACTCTACTCTTTGGAGGCAGGCTACTAAGTACAACCTACACTCAAGGGTATGTGGAGGAAACTTAAACTTCAGATTCATTCAGCATAAAGTCAATACCCAATTCAAGGAATCTAAGAATGAAATAAAATGAAGAGCCAAAAAATAGTCATAAAAAACAAATGAAATTGATAGAGCTGAAAACCTTAGTATATGAATTTTATAACAAAATTGAAAGTATTAACAGAAGAATAGACAAAGCTGAGAAAAGAATCCCAGAGATTGAAGACCAGTTCTTTGAATCAACTCAATAAGACAAAAATAAAAATAAAAATAAAAAAGAATGAACAAATTCTCTGAGAAATATGGATTATGTAGAAACCAAACCTATGAATTATTGGTATCCTTGAAAGAGAAGGAGAAAGAGCAGGCAACGTGGAAAACATATTTGAAGATATTGTCCATGAAAATTTCTCCAACCTCGCTACAAAGGCCAACATTCAAAATCTGGAAATGCAGAGAATACCTCTGAGATACTATAAAAGAATACCATTGCCAAACACATAGTCATCAGATTCTCCAATGTCAACATGAAAGTAAAAATATTAAAGGCAGCTAGAGACAAGGGGAGGTCTTCTACAAAGAGCAGCCTATCAGGCTAACAGTGGACATTTCAGCAGAAACCATATAAGCCAGAAGGGAATGCGGGCCTATATTCAGCATTCTTGAGGAAAACAAATGCCAACCAATTATTTTATATTCAGCCAAACTAAGCTTCCTAAGTGAAGGACGTATAAGATCCTTTTCAGACCAACAAATGCTAAAGGAATTTGTTACCACCAGACCAGCCTTATAAGAGGTCTTTAAGGGAGTGCTAAACATGGAAATGAAAGACCATTACCAGCTACCACAATAACACACTTAAGTACATAGATCATTGACACTATAAAGCAAGTACACAATTAAGTCTGCATAATAAATAGCCAATATCATGATGACAGGACCAAATCCTCACATATCAATATTAACTTTAAATGTAAACAGTCTAAATGCCTTACTGAAAAGGCATAGGGTGGCAAGTTTCATAAAGAAGCAAGACCCAACTTTATGCCATCTTTAAGAAACTCATCTCACATGTAATGACACCCGAAGGCTCAAAGTAAAGACATGAAGAAAAATCTACCAAGCAAATGGAAAACAAAAAAGGCAGGAGTTGCTATTCTAATTCCAGACAAAATAGGCTTTAAACCAACAATTATCAAAAAAGACAAGAGCATTACATAATGATAAAATATTCAACAAGAAGACTTAATTATTCTAAATATATATGCATCCAACCAAGGAGTAACAAATTCATAAAACAAGTTATTAGAAACCTACAATGAGACTTAGATAAGCACACAATAATAGTGGGAAACTTCAACATCCCACTGACAGTATTAGACAGATCATCAAGACAGAAAACTAACAAAGATATTCGGGACTTAATAACATTTGACCAAAAGGACCTAACAAACATGTACACAACACTCCACTCAACAACAGAATATATATACTTCTCATCTGCACGTGGAACATACTCTAAATCAAACCGCATGAATGACTATAAAACAATTCTCAACAAATTAAAAAAACTGAAATCAAACCAATCACACTCTCAGACCACAGTGCAATAAAAATGAAAATTAATACTAAGATCTCTCAAAACAATACAATTACATATAAATTACATAATGTTCTCCTGAATGAATTTTGGGTAAATAATGAAATGAAGGCAGAAGTCAAGAAATTATTTGAAACTAATTAAGAAAATATACAACATACCAGAATCTTTGAGACACGGATAAAACAGTATTAAGAAGAAAGTTTATAGTGCTAAATGCTCACATCAAAGTTAAAAAGATTTCACATTAACAACCTTATATCACATCTAGAGGAACTAGAAAAACAAGAGCAAAGCAACTCCAAAGATAGCAGAAGACAAGTAACCAAAATCAAGCTAAACAGAATGAAATTGAGATAAAAAACATAAAAAGATAAGAAAACCCCCAAAGGTTGGTTCTATGAAAGAATAAATAAAATTGATAGATCACTAGCTAAAATAATAAAGAAAAAGAGAAACTACTCAAATAAGCATAATCAGAAATGACAAAGGGGACATTACCACCGACCTCAAAGAAATACAAAAAAGCCCACCTGAGACTATTATCAACCCTTTAATGCACAAAAACTAGAAAACCCCCACACACAAAAAAAACCTGATAAATTCCTGGATACATACCACCTCCCAAGATTGAAGCAGGGTGAAATTGACAGCCTGAACAGACCAACAAGGAGTTCTAAAGTTGAGTAAGTAATAAAAAGCCTACCAACCAGAAAAAACCCTGGACCAGATGGATTCACAGCCAAATTCTACCAGACTATACTCCAGGTATGAATAATGGTTAGCAGCAATCCTAATGAAACTACTCGAAAAAATTGAGGAGAAGGGACACTTTGCTAACTTACTCTATGAGTCTAATATCATTTTGATAGCAGAACCTGGTGGAGACACAACAAAACAAGGAAACTTCAGGCCAATATCTTTGATGAACGTAGATGCAAACATCCTCAACATATACTAGCAAAGCAAATCCAGCAGCACTTCAAAAACCTCCTCCATCACAATCAAATAAGCTTTATCCCTGGGGTGCAAGATTGGCTCAACATATGCAAATCAATACATGTGCTTCATCACATAAACAGAACTAAAAACTAAAACCACATGAGTATCTCAACAGATACAGAAATCTTGTGATAAAATTCAAACATCCTTTCATGTTAAAAACCCTAAACAAACTAGACATTGAAGGAACATACCTCAAAATAGTAAGAGCCTTCTATGACAAATCTGTAGTCTAAATAATGCGTAATGGGCAAAACCTGGAAGCATTCCCCTTGCGAACTCAAACAAGACAAGGATGCCCATTCTTTACAGTCCTACTCAACATAGTACTAGAAGTTCTAGCCAGAGCAATCACACAAAAGAAAGCAAAAAAAAGGCTTTCAAATAAGAAGAGAGGAAGTCAAACTATCTCTCTTCTCTTCACAGATGACATAATTTTATACCTAAGAAAACCCCATGTCTCTGCCCAAAAGCTCCTAGATCTGATAACTTCAGCAGTGTTTTAAGATACAAAATCAAAGTACAAAAATCACTGATATTCCTATACACCAACAACTTCTAAGCTGAGAACAAAATCAAGAACACAACTCTATTCACAGTAGCCACAAGAAGAATAAAATACCTAGAAATACAGCTAACCAGTGAAGTAAAAGGTCTCTACAATGAGAATTATGAAACACTTCTAAACGAAGTCAGAGATAATACAAATAGATGGGAAGACATTCCATGCTTATGGATAAGAAGAATCAATATCATTAAAATGGCTGTACTTCCCAAAGCAATTTACAGATTCAAGGCTATTCCTATAAAACTTAACAACAATATTTTTCACAGAATTAGAAAAACCTGTTCTATAATTTATATAGAACCAAAAAAGAGACCAGGTAGCCAAAGCAATTCTAAAAAAAAGAACAAAGCCAGAAGCATCACACTACCTGACTTCAAACTATGGTATAAAGCAACAGTAACTAAAACAGCGTTATAGTAGCAGAACAACAGACACAGAGACCAATGGAACAGTTTAGAGAACGCATAAATAAAGCTGCACATATACAACCATTTAATCTTCAACAAAGTCTGCAAAACCAAACAATGAGGAAAGTGACTCCTTATTGAATAAATGACACTGGGATACCTGGCTACCCATATGCAGAAGATTGAAACTAGAGCTTTTCCTTTTAACATATACAAAAATCAACTCAAGATGAATTAAGTACTTAAATGTAAAACTTAAACTGTGAAATAAACCCTAGAAGAAAACCTAAGAAATAGGATTCTGGACATAGGTCCTGGCAAAGATTTCATGACAAAGACGCCAAAAGCTATTGTAAGAAAAACACAACTTAATAAATAGGACCTAATTAAACTAAAGAGCTTCTGCAGAGCAAAATAAACTATCAACAGAGTAAACCGACAATCTGCAGAATGGGAGAAAATATTTGCCAACTATGCATTCAACAGTGGTCTAATATCAAGAATCTGTAAGGTATTTAAATCAACAAGTGAAAAAACCCAATTAAAAAATGGGCAAAGGGACATGAACAAACACTTCTCAAAAGAAGATATATACACAGCCAACAAGCATATGAAGAAGTGCTCAACATAACTAATCACTAAAGAAATGCAAATCAAAACCACAATGACTTACCATCTCACACCAGTCAGAATTGCTGTTATCAAAAAGAAAAAATAAGAGATGCTGGCAAGGTTGTGGAGAAAAGGGAATGCTTGTACACTGCTGATGAGAATGTAAACTAGTTCAGCCACTGTGGAAAGCAGTTCGGAGGTTTCTTAAAGATCTTAAGACAGAACTACAATTCGATCTAGCAATCCCATTACTGGGTATATACCCAAAGGGATATATATTGTTCTACCATAAAGACACATGCACGTGTTAGGTTCATTGCAGCACTATTCACAATAGCAATGACAAGGAATCAACCCAAATGTCCATCAATGTTAGACTGGATAAAGAAAATGTGGTACATATACACCATGACATGCTACATAGCCATAAAGAAGAATGAGATTATATTATTTGCAGCAACATGCATACAACTGAAGGTCATTGTCCTAAGTAAATTACACAGGAACTGAAAACCAAATACCACAGGTTCTCACTTATAAGAGGACCTAAACATTGAGTACACACGGACAAAAAGAAGGGAAAAATAGACACCAGAGCCTGCTTGATTGTGAAGGGTGGGAAGAAAGTGAGGATCAGAAAACGACCTATTGGGTACTATGCTTTATTACCTGGGTGGTGAAGTAATCTGTACACTAAACTGCAACATGGAGTTTACCCAAACCCACCCATGTTCTCCCTGAACCGCAAATAAAATTTGGAAGGAAAAAACATTATATTGAGCTGAGAAACTCAGGACACTCTATGATTTAAATTCCTTCTTCTTTTTCTTTCTTTCTTTTTTTTTTTCTTTTTTTTTTGAGATTGGGTGTTACTCTGTCACCCAGGCTGGGGTGCAGTGGTGTGATCTCAGCTCACTGCAACCTCTGCCTCCCAGGTTCAAGCGATCCTCCCATCTCAGCCCCCCAAGTAGTTGGGAAACAGGCATGCACCACAACGCCCGGCTACATTTTTTTTTTTTTTGTATTTTTAGTAGAGATGGGGTTTTCCCATGTTGCCCAAGCTGGTCTTGAACTCCTGAGCTCAGGTGATCCACCCACTTCAGCTTCCCAAAGTGCTGGAATTATAGGCCTGAGCCACTGCACCTGGCCTACATTCCTTCTTATATAATGATGGTCTTTAGCTGCATTTCAAAAAACTGGAATGGTGTTGGTTTCTCCGAAAGAGACATGTGTGAATAAAGAAGACTGGGTGAATACAGCTAGGCTGTGGGGCCATCTCACAGGATTGGTTTTGACATAGAGGGTGGTCTGGTAGGAGAGGTCAGTGGGACCAGATTACGTCACGTTTTCGGAGTTTTAAAAATTTGTAGTGGAGAATCATTGCAAAACAGGACAAGGGAATGAGCCAGAATAAAATGGGGGAGGGAGTGCAATATTTAATGATATAATTTAATGCAGTGAGGCCTGGTTCCACTACTTATTTCATGACTGACTTTAGGAATGTATGTGACTTTTCTGAGAATACATCTGGAACCAATACAACATAATCTACAATATTGATATGAGAATTAACTCAGACAATTTACATGAAAGAACTTTGTTCAAAATATACTTCAAATGAGTATGTTATTATAGTTGTTATGAGGAGCATGACACGGCAATATTTTGGGAAGACCATTTTTGGTAATGGCATGCCAGATAGAATGGAAAAGAGTGGGTGTGGTCGGGAGACTACATGGAATGTTTTCCTCTTTGTTCTAAGAGCTCTTCAATCTGCTGTCATAGCTAATATTTGTGGAGTAGGAGGAGAGAGAACATTCAGACTCTTTAGTCTGCATACAAATCACCTGGGGAGCTTGTTAAAATGCAGATTTTGATTAAGAGGTTTAGGATAGGGACTGAGATTCTTCTTAACAAGCTCCTAAATGATGGCAATGCTGTTAATCCGTGGAACATGCCTTCTGTAGCATGGATTCAGAGGAAGGAGTAAAAGATGCACTACCAGAGGTAGTACAGATTTCAGGAGACAGTTTTCTTTTTCTTTAAGTATCTGGTCAATTTTAAATAGTAAAAAAAAAAAAAAAAGATGTCTTTCCCTGTGATGATGGGTTTCGCAGCTGTACACACTGAACACTAAGAGTCATGGTATATTCAAAGAATATTTGTCTTTTTCCTTGAGTTATATATTTAAGAGTCTTTTTCCATTGTTCCCCCAACATTTTTTTAGTTAACTCTAATCAGGAGTAAGTTGTCTCACAGTAAATAGAGGATGATAGTCTAGATATAAGAAAAAAATGTCATCCAGCTGTTATAATAGTGTTAAGATACTATTATGCAAAAAAAAAATTAAATTTCTTCTTTCTGCAAATTTATGGGCAAACATCCTTAATACTAATAAATTAATAAGTCATTAAATACTCTGAATTTGAAGTTTACCTCATAAGGAAAGGACTTATTTTAAAAATCATGACTAACACACTAGAAGGTAAAAATTGATGGCCTACTTTCTTGCTGCAGACTTCAGAACTTTCCTTGGAAAGAAGAATATGTCATTGAAAATGAATTATTCTGACTTTATAATTATGAGAGCTTACCCCTTCTTATTTGTTTTGACTATAAGTAATCACAAAGCAACTGGCTTAACTGAATGCTGGTTTGAGGTTTGAAGGTTTCAATAGTCAAATATAGGTTGACCCAAACCTATATAATATTAGGGTTACCCAAATAGGCTAGATACAGAATAATTATCCATCAAGCATCTCTGAAAAGTATGGTAAGCTCTCATTTAAGATTTCATTATAATTTTCATTCAACTAAGCAAAAACACTTTCTTTGTATTAACAACACTATTTGAGGGAATTAAGGACTTTTCCATTTTGGTCTCAGTTTATATAAAGTTCATATTGTTTAATTGGAAATTTTGTTTCCCTTTAAAATATTTTCAACAAGTATTTCAAAGCTGAAACTGGTTGTATGAGTCTCTTCAAGACAACTTAGCCTGTATTTCTGTAGACCATAGACTGCCATAAGAATTTTGTTAGATTGTTTTTTTTGAATAGATTGATTGTTTATCTTTTGAATAGATAATCCAAGAACATTATAAAAATGTCAAAATGTACAAAAAATATTGAGCGAAAACTAAGTCTCCATTTTGATCAGATTTTGTTGTATACCAGTGTCAAGGCAAAAATTATGCCAAAGTCCCTATAATTCAAGTTTATTGCAATATGGAAAGAGGCCAGAACTCATTCTGAACTCAGATTAACCCCCTCAACCCACCCGACCCCACCAATAAAAGGGGCTGGAGGGTTTTTAAGAACTAGGAGAAGGGAATTTTAGGCCACCTATGTTGGCTAACTGGCCTAACCCAAGGGAAAAATAAACTTTCTCTTATCTTCATGACCAGAGATAGTTTTACAATTTGGAGCTAGTCACCTTGATGGCAGATAGACTCTTACCTTCCCACAGAGACTGATTGATAGGGCCTCTATCTCCCCTGATGACTACGTTTCAAACGGATGGCTCTCAAGTCATTGAGAAAGACAGTCCCGGGTTGTAAAACTGGCAACAAGCTTTCAAAAAGATTTATATTTTAAAAGAACAGAGAAAGAATTTGTGATTACAAGTTTTCCAAATCAAATTTTAAAAGAAAATGGGGAGGTCAGTTATCTAATGTTAGGGAGAAGCCTGTCTAAAGTTTAGCCAGGCAGTGGGAAATGTTATGGCCCTCTTGGTCACCAGATACACTCCCTAGAGGCAGCTGCTGTCAGGTTCTTAGATATTTCTTTTCCAGAAATGATCTACACCTATTGAGTGTAGATTCATTATACATTTTTAATATATAAATATTTTGAAACTTGATTTTTTTGCTTTATAACATATCTTGAAGACCAGTATTATAATGAATGGTATAAATTAATTATATATAATATTCTATTTTATAAATGTACCAAAATATTTTAATAGTACTCAATTCATAAAAATGTAGGCTCTTTTTAGGCTTTTACAATAACTAGCAGTGCTGCACATTGAAGCTGCTTTGTTCTGCATACAAGAGAGTATTTCTGTAGGATAAATTGCTAGAAATGGTGTTGCTGGGTCAAAGGGGATGCATTTCGAATTTTGTTAGCTGTTACCACATTGCTTTATCTAGATGTTGTGCAAGTTTAGGCGCACACCAACCTTTGCAAATACATGATATTATGCAACTTTTTGATCTTTGCAATCTGATGGGTTAAGATTAGTGCCTTTTGTACTTTTAATTTGCATTTCACATTATGAACAACCATGCTCTCGATGCATTCAGTGCATAGGCATTTAAACTGTGCAATGTATTCACTGTCAGTTGCCAGAGAGAAATAGTTTGCTATGATTAAAAACCTATTATTGATAAAATGTCCAAATTGCATTAGGGATAATGTCAAAAATTTAAAGTGATTAAGCAACAATTGCTTTTAAAGAAAATCTTCAAGAGACAGAAGGTAAGAGACAATCTTGGATAACAGAAATCTTTACTTTTGTCTTCTCTAGTCTTTAAGCTTCTCACCATCATGTTTTATATTCAAGCTATTCCCATATTTTCACTTTCCATGTCTTTTCTGATTCTTACATAGATAACGTCAAGAACTTAGAAAATTTGAAAAAAAATTTTGAAAGAAAAAGTTATCAGAAACCCTATCCCTAATTTTTCCTGAATCACCTATAAGAAGTAACATGGATGGAGCTGCAAGCCATTACCTTAAGGGAACTAATGCAAGAACATAAAACCAAACATCACATGTTCTCACTTATAGGTGGGAGCTAAACATTGAGTTCATATGAACACGAGATGGGAACAACAGACACCAGGGCCTACTTGAAGGTGCAGTGTAGGCAGAGAGTGAGTGTGGAAAATTATCTATTGGATACTATGCTTATTACCTGGGTGATGAAATAAGGTATACACCAAACCATCACAACACACTATGTATAGAGCAAACCTACACTTGTACCCCTGAAACTAAAAGTTAAAAAAAAGAAAACAAAAATCTCCCCAAAACAATTTAAGTAATATTTTGCAGTAAATGCCTTACTTTGTTTAAAAAAAAAAAAAGTGAGAAAAAGAACTAGGTAAGGAGAACTACTATTTGTTAGGTGAGATCTAATTAGGTTTATTTCCCTATACAAATGTTATTTTATTTAATCTGCAAGACAAGTTTCCTGATAGGAGATGTCACCTCCATATTATATTTGAGTAGCCTGAAGTCAGAGTGGGTAAGTAGTTGGTCAACATTACTCAGTTGATGACTGAAGTTAGAATTGGAGCCTTTTTCATATCATTCAAAGCTCTGCTGCTTTCATGTGCCACATTTTCTGTGCCTATACCATGCTAGGTTAAAAAAAAAAAAAAAATTACTTAGTTCCTTATTACTAGCATCCTGTCCCAACTCACAAAGGTCATTTTGGCTTTTCTGAGTATTTCCAAGTGACACACACACACACACACACACACACAAACATTCTTGAAATTCAAATGTTGGTACATATGAAAAAGTAAATAATGTTGGCTTAATGGATTATTTCAATTAAGTAAGAAAATGTATATGTGCATATGGACACATGTCACTCACTGATAAAGAAACTATTTTGTTGACTTTTGAATTGCAATTGCTTTTAGCCTATTTTTCCCAGGAGAACTTCAGTAGAGGACATCCATAAAAGAGAATATTCTGATTCTGTGTTGATAAAGCAGCCTGCTTATTAATTATTAATACATGTGGCAAACTTCAGAAGGGATTTAGGAATTATAAGTTTCCCAATCACATTTAATCATAGAATTTTAAAAAAATTGATTATCTTATGGGACTAATGTGCAGTAAGAATCCACTGGGAAACATTAGCATAGGCACATTTCAGCCAGTGAACGAGGACTGCAGATCCCAATATTGGTACCAAAATATGACCCCATTTATACTATGGTGTTTAGTTGTATTGGTTTCTGAGATGTAGAGTACCTGCGATTTTTCAAGAACTTCTGGACTAACTTATTTCTCTAGTCTTTCACTCACTAAAATCCACAATGCTCAGCATTTTTACTGCCATTCTGTGGTAAGAAGTCTCTCTACTATACTTAATGCTGAAGAATAGCAAGTCCTAGGGATCATCCTTTGCCATAATTGCAGGTGAATTCCTGAAACCCAGAACAGTATGTGGTGTGCACAAAGGATAAATCCTGTTATTTTTTCATTTGTTAAAGTATTTGAAATGTCACTCTGACAAGAGTTGTGTCATCTTAATACATATGAATTAAAAATACAAAGTATTTTATTTCAAAGCATTAAAGTAAATGACTGCTGGTTAGCAGTAGGGAGTGCCTTTGGCAGTGCACCACCCATACCTCCCTTTAGAATGAAACACTACTTCAAATAGCCAGGTGTATTGGCTACTAACAGCTCATAGCTAGGTGCCCTCCTAAGCAATTGCCCTCAGTCAGTGGCAGGGAACAGCCTGCCCAAAGAAAGCAACCACATGCAATAACTGGTGATTAAGGATAAAAAGGCCAGACTCTGGCCTTAATTTTGGACAACTCTACAGGGTGAGTCTAGCTCCAAAATTTACTGTGACTTTAGCTGGAGCCTTTCTTTACTACAAGTTTATTGTGATTTAACCTCTCCCTCTACCCAATCTGGCTTCCTGCATTTTCCTCATAGGTCTTGGTCCTGAGAGCCCTGATCAATAATCTTCCTGCATAAAAATATCTATCTCAAATATTGTTTCCTGATAAATATGACTTAAAGCACAGGATTTTGTAAAAGAATCTAGTCCTGCATGGTGCCCATGAGCATGGAAGAAGAGTTTGTATCGAATGGAGCCTATTGAGGCAAATACGTATAATTTAAACACCTGAAAGTAATATCCATCTAAAATGCAGTAACCAAAACACTTGTGTAGAGATGATTTGCTCCTTGTTTTTATTTTTCTAGAAAATTATTCCTTTAGAATGTTCTGAAGAGTTGTATGAAAAATGATTATCTGAGTCTACCTCTATGTCTGATAGGAAGCTAGAGAAAATAAAACATGATACATGAATAGTAATCATGACCTTTCCTATAGAACTGGACTTGGATCATATTGTCAGTCATTTTCAAACCTTGCACCCAAAACATTCAGTCTAAATCAAATCTGTGGAGGAGGTGAAACCAGCTGAAATATCTCAATGTAGCTAGGGCCTACATTTCTAAATGAAAACATTTGGGCATCCTAGAATGCACCAGTCTTGACTAAGGCCAGAGGCTGAAGATCTAAGATTCTGGGAGACTTCGCTAGTCTTGAGAAACCCTAGAATTAGGTGGAGAATAACTAAGTTTGGGGAAATGAGGTAATTTGAGTGATAAGGGAGTGAGGGAAAGAGACTTGAAAGGAGGGAATGGGGTCATGTGACATTAGATAGTAACTGCTGCATCACAGTAATCATCCTCTCTCTATCCTCCTCCTCCACTCTCATTTATTGAACACAATTATGTGCTGAGTATATATTATATCTAGCCGTATGAGGTAGGTCTTTTATTTCCATTTTAAAAATTAGTAAATCATATTCACCAAAATCAAGTAAACTGACCAAAGTCACCCAGCTAACTTCATAGCCACATTTTTTCCATTATATGTTTATAATGGAAAGCATGTTTTGTGCTCTTTTATAGCAGGGGAATTTACCATTGCTTCTGTTGAAAAAAATCCAATTATTTGATCCAACAAAATTATAAATTACTCAAGACACCAGCTAGGTTGAATTTTGCCTAACATTAATGAGCAGATGATTTTATCCTTGTGCTATTGCTAAGCGAAGTAGTGGTAAAAGCAATAAAAATACCAAAGGGAATTCAGACACTAATAAGGCCTTTTTTTCTGTAGAGTGTCTTGGAAAGAAAAATGCAAAATGTGTACTGAATACATTGATTTGTAAGTAAAAAAGGTACTATAATTACATCATTAAAATATATTGAAAATATCATTTATCAAGTTGATCATTGAAGATTAGGTAAATTAAGTTGGCTACCACAGTCACTTGTTTAATTATTGGTCATTCTCTTTAGAGTTTAAAAGAAGTTTGGAAAAACAGAATTACAGTGAAAATTCTATTTCTTTGGGGTCAAAATATAACTACCTATGGGACTAGAAGAAAAACTTTATTATTATCCCATATCTAAATTATTTCTGGAACTATCTCGGGAGAGAAAGAGTTGTATCCAAAAAGATAATAAGGAAAGTAGAAATATAATGAATTTAACTTGTGTCCTTGGTACATACAATAAAACCAATCAGGATTAAAGAAAAGGTTTTGACAATAACTTAATTTCACATATATCCAAGTCTAAGATTAAGTTGGAATTGTAAATTGTTTATTTTAGGTTGAAATATTTTATAGAAGTAGGTATGTGTAATCTATTTAATATCAATGCTATTGTGAAGTAAGTAGTAATATTAGCAAAATGGAAATCAGAAAAACAAGGACATTTATCACTAAGTCATCGATTTTTAAATGTGAGATATATATTTCACAGGCTTAAAGTAATAAGCCAATCTTAAAAGTATAAACATATAATGATCCAGCAGGATTCTTAATATTGTTTATTGAATTGATTTTGAAATGTACTGAAATAAGAGATATCTTGGAGGTGTAATAGAATCTTGATAAAAATAGATTGGAATATTGGAATGCATCAACCAAAAAATGTTTCAGCAAAACATATTCTCCATTTCCACATTTTAATATAGATTATGCAAAAGAAATAGAATACAGATAAACTCATTTTAGATGATAAACCATTTACATGGCTGATGTTTCTGAAAGTGTATATTGGTCAATTTTTTATTCCATCTTAAATAGACTAAAGGAAAGCCTAACCAGAGAAATTCAGTGGTGATCCCTTAGTGGAATAAGAAGCTGATTTGAGATGTGAAATTTACTTTCTGAATTTATCTGTTTTATCTTCTTTAAAATAAATTAACTTAAAATCAACAATACTGATTTATTATAATGATTTCTTAAATTTTTTGAGGATTAATGCATTCACAGGTGAGTAAATATTTTGTTATTTTGTACATGAATGTTGCAGTTGACCTTATTCCTGAATTGAAAGCTAAATTTGAGTGCCCATTTAAAGTGGCTTGTTTGGGTGTGATGGAAAAAATGTTCTCACTAGTGAATGGACGGCACTGTCAGATATTTACTCTGAAACATATAATGTGTATTATTGTTTTTCTGAAAATAAGCATTGAAATGTGATAAGGTTTTATTTTTTCTTGTTTACTACAATGGCAATGATTACTCTCCAGCTGACATTCTCTAAAACATGCTTATCACAACAGCTGTCTGACAGTTGTAACTTGTGAATGCAGTTCTTTGTCAATGTGAAAAATTATTCATTGACTAACAGTTCAAATAATTTTAACACTTTCTAAAATCTTTCATCCAATCTTAGACTACTGAAGTCATAGTTACTTAATAAGTTACCCTTAGATGTAAGCACCAATAGCAAGGAACAAGATTGAAAATTCTGTTTAATAAAAACTTAATGAAAAACTGAAATGAGAAATTAAAATGAAATTTAGATATATAATAAATTTTGGTATATTTGTATTCTTTAACAGTGAAAATAATGTATGTCACTTGTAAATATTGAATACTTTTTCATTGTACTTCATCTTAAAATTTATTACTAATGTGGATAGAATGGCAGAAAAAAATGAGAACTGTTATTTTTCCCATTTATTAAACTTTACAAGTACTGGTATCTCATTCTATTCCAAAAAAGGCAATGGCTTAGAGCATAGTCTTTTGTGTTATACATGTAATTATTTAAACAAGACACAAATTTTAAAAATAACTTTCATTTTAAAGCGATAATAAGCAGATCTTTTTAAAGGAAATAGCAAATAAAAATCTCCTTTAATGGCTAACTATAAAAGCAGGCTGTGAGCAATGAAAAGTAGATTGTGGTGGCAGGTATGAGCTCGCCTCTCGTGAACTCTTCCAAGTGAAGAAGAGAACCTGGAGAGAGAAATGTGCGCTTACAGAATAAAGAATATGAAGACTGTCAACATGTAGAGAATTCTGACTTAATCAAACAATTTCCCCCACACTAAATTTTACACTATTTTCAGAACAATCCTGTGTGAGGGTTAGGTCAACTTCTACTATACCCATTTTACAGATTTCTCTTCTATGTTTAATAATCTTAACATGTTTGTGACTATCATCTTGGTTCAGAATGCAATACTTCCATCATTGGCTACAGTAATCATCTCTTTCCTAGAGCACTCATTTCTGATTTCTTCTCACTGCCAACTACTATCAGAATAATCTTCTCAATCTAGGGTCCTGAGTATGGCATTACTTTTCTCTGAAACATTTACTAATTTTCTTCCCATCTGTATTTTTGTTAAATTCCTATGTGACTTTGATATACGTATGATTTGCCAAATAGTTTAAAAGATTAAAAATTCACTAGATCCACTTAGTTTGTGCAAATGAAGCCAAGAAAAGAAATATGGACAAATAGTAGGATATATAAATAAACAAAAACATAATGTAATATTTTAACAAGAAAAAACCAAAGTATTACAAGAACATTTTATATTTTATGATAGGCTTGCAAGCATTCTTTTACTTAGAAAAATTTAGAGGTATAATGTTTAATAATGAAATGATTGTAGCCTTCTAGAATGTTGACTGACAGTTTTTGGCTGGCTAATGAAATTGGCATAATATTTTAATGAATTATAACAGAGAGAATGAGAATAATGAGATCTAAAGTTAAAGTAAATGGAATGGATTACATGGGAGATAGAGTTAAATTTCTCATAAAAGATATCTGATGACAAAGTAATTACTAAATAATTATGTGGCAAATTATATTCTTTATCTCTACCAGTGGGAAAACCCTCTCTATTTGCTGGTTAGCTTTAGACATCGTTAAATAAACTTTTGATGAAATTAATCTGCCTGTCAAAAACAGATTTCAAAAATGTTTAAATCAATATTATGTGCCGGAAGAATGAGGATAGATTTATTTGTCATCCTAATTCAGCTTTTATAAGTTTCAATCTCCATGAAGTTACTTTGGTTATTGATGTGATTTTGTAATGTGAATACATAAGAATATTGTTCTGTCAATGTTATAGCCGGGAATTTTGCATTCCCAAGGCTTGGGGATCATTTCTCTCTCTGTCTCTCTCTCTCTCTCTCTCTCCCTCTGTCTGTCTTACTCACACACACACAAACACACAAACACACACACACAAACACACAAACACACACACACACACACCACTTATACATTAAACAAATTGATTTTTACAAATTTTGAAATTGGGGTAGATTGGACCTGACCAAGACTAATGCTCGGATCAGTGTATTCACTAAGATCCTTGCTCCAAATTTCTCCTTATTTCCTTAACTATGCCCAGCCTTCAGACATCCATCACTTCATTAATCTATCTGTTTATTTCCTTTGCTTCTGTTCCTAGGCTGCCAAGTGTTGCTGGACAACAACTTAGCCAAAAAGCTTCACAACAACCCTATGTTTTCTAGCTCAGTGGGCACCCTCACTCTCATCCCCATGCTTCTTCCCTATCTCTTTACCTGTTTCTAGTCATGTTCTCTGCAATAGATTCTAGCAGGTTTTTCAAAAATGTATTCCTCTTGTCAATGGCATACTTTAATCTCCCAAGGCTGCCAAGAGAAAAATACAGCCATCAAAAGGGCCCAGCCACTGACTTTGACCTTTGAGCTTAGATATGACATCACCCATTCTGGCTTTCTTCCCTTATGTTTAAAAAGCAGTTGTTTGTCCTTTCCCAGTTGAATCACCCCATCCTTGCTCAATGTGATAGGCAGAATAACATTCCCCAAAATGTTGACCGCTTAATCTCTAGAACTGGTAAACATTTTACCTTACATGGCAAAAGAGACACTGCAAATATGATTAAATTAAGGATCCTGAGATGGAGATAAATCATATTTGTAATGTCTCTTTTGCCATGTAAGGTAAAATTAGGAATTATCTGCATGGGATTAATTTAACAACAAGGGTTCATATAAGAAGCAGGTGGGAAGATCAGAGAGGGAGATGTAACAATGGAAACAGGGATGTGTGCTCTGTGTGTGTGAATGAGCGCACTAGTCTGTTCTCATACTGCTATAAAGAACTGCCAAGACTGGGTAATTTAAAAAGGAGAGAGGTTTAATTGACTCACAGTTCTGAATGGCTGGGGAAGCTTCAGGAAACTTACAATCGTGGTGGAAGGTGAAGGAGAAGCAAGGGATGTTCTTCACAAGATGACAGGAAGGAGAAGTGCTGAGCAAAGAGGGAAGAGCCTTTTATAAAGCCATCAGATCTTGTGAGAACTCCCTATTACAAAAACAGCACAGGGTAAACTGCCCTCATTCAATTACCTCTACCTGGTCTCTCCCTTGATACATGGGGATTAAGGGGATTATGGGGATTATAATTCAAGATGAGATTTGGGTGGGGACACAAAGCCTAACCATATCAGAGAGAGAGGGAAAGACAGACAGAGGTGTGGCGGGGGGGTGGGGGGTGTGTATTTTAATGCTCTATACTGCTGGCTTTGAAGATGGGTGATAGGACCTCAAGGTAAGAAATGGATGCTGCCTCTAGAAGCTGGAAAAGGCATGCAAATATATTCTGTCCTACAGGGTCCAGAAAGGAATGTAGTCCTGCTGACATCTAGGCTTATAAAACCCATTTCAGACTTCTGATGTCCAGAACTATAAGATAAATTTTTGTTTTTATAAGCTATCAAAATAATGGTGATTTGCTATAGCAGCAGCAAAAATCTAATATACCAATATTTAATTTTCTATCACTTACACAGGAATTTAATCCCATTATCTTTTCTATTTCCTCTATCATCAATTTTCTCTATTTTAGCTCCATTTAAGGTTGAAAAAAAAAAGTTTTCCATTAATCTTCTGCCCAAACTACTGATATTATGTATTTCTTTCCTTTCAGCACCATTCATATTAAAAAAATAGTTTATGTCTTCCATACTTGTCCCTCAAACCACGGTGTTGACCCTTGCTCTGCTCTGTCTGAATGGGTTTTTCAACCTCAATAGAAGTTTCTTTCTGTTTGACAAAGTTAACTGAACTCTTTTCTCACCTGAGGCATTTGCAGTTTTCAACAGTAGTGGCTTGTCCTCTTCTGGCTCTTGCTGTTATTTTGATTATTCTTTCTTGAATTTTTCACAAGCTCTCTTTTTTTTTTTTTCACTAGGGCTACCCCTCACATGTCAATAGATCACTAAGGTTCTACATTTCTCTATTTCCTTTTTTACTTTCCACATAAACCTTGGGTTATTCCATCTACTCTCATAGTTTTAATTACCAGTTACAAGCAGAGAACTTCTAATCTACTAGTCCTAATTTTACTGTTGAATTCCAAATATGTTTATCTATCAGGCTTGTCTGCCTGTATTTTCTCTAGGCACCCCAAACATAATTTGAACCTAGAGAGATACTGGTAATTTTCAGTGTTCCATAGAAAAAATTGGAAATCACTCATACCTCCTCCAAGCTACTTATTCCTCTTCCCACTGTGCTTAGTTGAGTATATTTCACCAATATCAATCAAATTAATCTTTACATTCCACAATGCTTCTACCATTTGAAAAATAATTTTATATTTTCTCTAGATTATAGAGTCTTCTACCACAAAATTTTCTTACCTCTAAACTGATACTCAATGATATGATTTGGCTGTGTCCTCACACAAATATCATCTTGAATTGTAGCTCCCATAATTCCTACGTGTTGCAGGAGGGACCCAGTGGGAGATAACTGAATCATGGGGGTGGTTTTCCTCATACTGTTCTCCTGGTAGTGAATAAGTCTCATGAGATTTGATGGTTTTATAAGGAGAAACCCTTTTTGCTTGGTCTCATTCTCTCTTGTCTGCCACCATATAAGATGTGCCTTTCACCTTCCAACATGATTGTGAGGCCTCCACAGCCACATGGAATTGAGAGTCCATTAAACCTCTTTTTCTTCATAAATTACCCAGTCTCAGGTATGTTTTTATCAGCAACATGAAAATGAACTAATACATCAGTACCAGTAATTTGGGGCATTGCTGTAAAGATACCTGAAAATGTGGAAGCAACTTTGGAACTGGGGGTAACAGGCAGAGGTTGGAACAGCTTGGAGGGCTCAAAAAAGAAAGGAAAATGTGGGAAAGTTTGAAACTCCCTGGAGACTTGTTGAATGGCTTTGACCAAAATGCTGATAATGATATGGACAATGAAATCCAGGCTGAGGTACTCTCAGATGGAGATGAGTAACTTGCTGGGAACTGAAGCAAAGGTGAGTCTTGCTATGTTTTAGCAAAGAGACTGGCAGCATTTTGCCCTTGCCATAGAGATTTGTGGAATTTTGAACTTGAAGGAGATGATATAGGGTATCTGGCAGAATAAATTTCTAAGCATCAAAGCATTCAAGAGGTGACTTGGGAGCTGTTAAAAGCATTCAGTTTTAAAAGGAAAATAAAGCATAAAAGTTCAGAAAATTTGCAGCCTGATGATGCGATAGAAAAGAAAATCCCATTTTCTGAGGAGAAATTCAAGCCAGCTGCAGAAATTTGCATAAGCAATGAGCCAAATGTTACTCACCAAGACAATTGGGAAATTGTCTCCAGGGCATGTCAGAGACCTTTGAGGTGCCCCTCCTGTCACAGGCCTGAGGACCAGGAGGGAAAAATGGTTTTGTGGGCCAGGCCCAGGGCCCCCTTGCCATGTGCAGCCCAGGGACTTGGCGCCCTGCATCCCAGCTGCTCTAACCATGGCTAAACAGGCCAACATAGAGCTCAGGCCATGACTTCAGAGGGTGAAAACCCCAAGCCTTGGCATCTTCCATATGGTGTTGAACCTGTGGGTGCATAGAAGTCAAGAATTGATGTTTGGGAACCTCCACCTAAATTTTAGAGGATGTAAGGAAATGCTTGGATATCCAGGTATTAGTTGGTTGCAAGGTTAAGGCCCTCATGGAGAGCCTCTGCTGGGGTGATGGTGAAGGGAAATGTGGGGTGTGAGCCTCCATACAGAGCTCCCACTGGGGTATTGCCTACTGGAGCTGTGAGAAGAGGGTTACCATCCTCCGGGTCCCAGAATGATAGATCCATTGACAGCTTGCATTGTATGCCTGGAAAAGCCACAGATACTCTGTGCTAGCCTGTGAAAGCAACCAGGCAGGGGCTGTACCCTGCAAAGCCTCAAAGACAGAGCTGCCCAAGACCATGGGAACCCACCTCCTGCATCAGCGTGACTGGAACGTGAGACATTGGGTCAAAGGAAATTATTTTGGAGCTTTGAGATTTGACTGCCGTGCTGTTTTTCAGACTTGTGTGGGGGCCTGTAGCCACTTCATTTTGGCCAATTTCTCCCATTTGGAATGGGTGTATTTATCCAATGCTTGCACCCCCATTGTATCTAGGAAGTAACTAACTTGCTTTTGATTTTACAGGCTCCTAGGTGGAAGAGACTTGCCTTGTCTCAGATGAGATGTTGGACTGTGGACTTTTGAGTTAATTCTGGAATGAGTTAAGACTTGGGAGGACTGTTGGGAAGGCATGATTGGGGTTTTGACACGTGAGGACATGAGATTTGGGAAAGGTCGGGGTGGAATGATATGGTTTGGCTGTGTCCCCACCCAAATCTCATCTTGAATTGTAGCATCAATATTGCCCATGTGTTGTGGGGGACACCTGGTAGGAGATAATTGAATCATGGGAGCAGTTTCCCCCATACTGTTCTTGTGGTAGTGAGTAAGTCTCATGAGATCTGATGGTTTTATAAGGAGAAACCCCTTTTGCTTGGCTGTCATTCTTTCTTGTCTGCTGCCATGTAAGATGTGCCTTTCACCTTCTGCCATGATTATGAGGCCTCCCCAGCCACGTGGAACTGTTAGTCCATTTAACCTCTTTTTCTGTATAAATTACCCAGTGTCAGTATATCTTTATCAGCAGCATGAAAACCGACTAATACACTCACCCTGCAAATAGCCTGACTTTCCTAAAGTTAGATTTGATTATGTCTCTGCCTTGTTTAAATATTACTTTTATATTCATGCTACCAAAGGATAGAGCACACATCTATTAAAATTGCCCACAAGGTCTGTCCTCTTTCTCTGACTTCCTAACCTCCTTCCTCTCCACATCAGATATGTTATGCTCCAAATATATTAAGCAGGTTTTTGTTCATTAGATAACCCTGATCCTATCTTAACATCTTTGCCTACATTCTTCCTAAACTTTACTTCCTGCCTTCTTTGTCTGCCAACTAGGTAAGCATATACATCTTTTTTGTTTGAATCGTTTCTTAACTGCCCAAAACTAGTCACTATGTTTCCAGATTACTCTGTGCCTATTTATGCTATGGCACTTATTGCATTGCATTGTAATTATTAGTTTTTGCTTTCTCACTAGTCTTCCAGTACTTTCAGGGTGAAACTATGCCTTCTTTGTGTGTATATATTTAGTGCCTAGCACAGTACTTGGCTCATGGGAAATACTAGGTAAATGCAGCACGGATAAATACACATCAAAAACTGATGTGAACAAAAGATCATGTAATAATTTTCTAAAAATACAACATCAAAGAATATTTAAGGAAAACTACAAGAGGCTGTACAATAATTGAGTATGAAAGGAAACATTATGTATGGTGTGGCAGTGGAGATAACAGTTCAGAGATCTGCCATACTTTGTGAGGAAGATCATCCATCTTCCTTAGGTGGCCAGCACACAGATGAATAGGATTCCCTCTATGTTCTGAAGTGATTACAATCAAGAAGGAAGGAAAGTCATGTGAACAAATTGGTGGAATAAGGGACTGCCAGAGCTACCACATGTATGCATAGCATCATAAAAGGAAAGCGTGGTAAATTCTTTATGGGACTAGATAAGCCTTCCAGAGGAATTAATTAAACCAAATTAAAATGTAATGCTTCTGAGAAAGAAGGAAGCAAATATTAATATCAATAATTGTTGGCTGGGCCCTGTGGCTCCCGCCTATAATCCCAGCAATTTGGGAAGCCGAGGTGAGCAGATTGCTTGAGGCCAAGAGTTCGAGACCAGCCTGCACAATATGGCAAAACCCTGCCTCTACAAAAAAATACAAAAATTATTCCGGTGTGGTGGCATGAGCTTGTAGTCTCAGCTACTCAAGAGGCTGAGGTGGAAGGATCACTTGAGCCTGGGAAGCAGAGGTTGCAGTGAGTTGTGATTGTGCCACTGCACTCCAGCCTGCGTGACAGAGTGAGACCATGTCTCAAAGGAAAAAAAAAAGAAATTGTAAAATAGAGAATGGATAATGCATTTGTGGAACATTAGATTTTATGTGTACTTCTTGTAAACCAATTGAACACATGCAATATTCACATGCATTTATATATATTAAAAAGTTTTACCCTGACTGAAAATTTTGTTTATCATAAACTGATGTGTCTCATTGATTTTATTAAGCAACTGTATTAAATTTGTCCTTGGTAGAGAAGAAATCAAAATATCCCATTACAGACTATTCTGATTATGGTGGGAACAGATCAAAGGATAGAGTCAGGTGAAGTGATAGAGCTCCCATTGGGCCTGGCGTCATTTATAGAATGTAGACTTTGTTCTTATTTCCACATTCTCTGGGAGCATGATCAAAGCCTTTTAGATCTCTCAGGCCACACGGTTTGAAAATGACAGTCACCCTGGGGAACAAATTCTGAAAAGTCTATGGGGATATCATTAGAATATCATCAGTCGATTATTATTATAAATTAAACAAATATCCCTGATAACAATCATTTAAAATTCATACTGGTAATTAATTCAACAATTTTACTCTGTAATTATTTAACCCCATGAGAGAAAACTAATTTAAATGCTAACAGAATATTGTTTCAATGGTTATTTGCTTCAATTTTGATAATGAGTTTAAGCATGTCCACATGCATTTGATACTGAATTTTTTTCAGAAGGATACATGTGCTCAAGGAAAAATTAATCAACATACATAAAGAAAGTCAGAAGGTTTTGCAATTTGATACATCTGGATGGGATGAGTTCCCAAAACTTATTTGTCTTCTTCGTTAGGAGTATCTTAGCTAATTTTCAGTGTTGGTTTTTTTCTTCTTACATTCATATTAATTTTATCATCAGTTGGTAAAGTTTCTTGGAAAATGATGTAGGATTTTTATTGAAATGGCAATAAATCTATAGATTCATTGGGATAGAACTGAAATTTTATGTCAATAGATGAACACAGTACCCATCCCTAATAGTCTATTTATTTCAATAATTCTTAAATGTATGTAGATAAGTGCTTATTTTTCCTAAATTTATATCTATATTGACAAATAAAAATTGCATATATTTATGGTGTACAACTTGAAGTTTTGATATATGTATAGATTGTGGATGAATATTTCAAACTAACATATTTATTAATTCACATACTTATTTTTTATGTTGATAGTGTTTATATACACTGTTAGCAATCTTCAAATATACAATACATTGTTAACTGTGGTCACCATATTATGCAATACATCTCCTGAACTTATTCCTTCTGGCTAAATTTTGTATCCTTTGACCAACACTAATCCTTTCTCTTTTCCCTTTTCCTACACCCCCAAGCCTTTGGTAGCCACCATTCTACTATCTTCTCCTGTGAGTTTTACTTTTTTAGATTCTACATATAAGTGAGATCATGTGTTATGTGTCTTTCTGTGCCTGACTTATTTCACTTACAATAATATCTTCCATGTTTATCTATGTTTTTGCAAGTGACAGACAGCTTTCCTTCTTTTTAAAGCTGAATAGTATTCCACTGTATATACCACATTTTCTTTACCCATTTATTCATTGATTAGCACTTAGGTTGATTCTATATCTTGGCTAATGCTGCAATGAACATGAGAGTGCAGATATGTCTTCAATACACTAATCTGATTTCTTTTGGACATACATTCAATAATGGGATTGCAACACAATGGTAGAAATGTAAATTAGTACAGTCATTATAAGAAATAGAACGGAGGTTCCTCAAAAAGTTAAAAGTAGTACTACCATATGCTCCAGCTTAATAAAGTGTTAAATTGCTACAAAAAGGTTCTAAAATTATTGTTAACATTTATTTTGAAATTTTCATTGACATACAATTAAAATTATATGTATTTGACATGTACAATATGTTGATTTATATACATATATACACATTGTGTAATGGTTATAACAGTCAAATTAAAACATTCATTATCACTCATAGTTATTGTGTGTTGAAGGTGGGGAAAAGGAGACTTAAAATCTTCTCTATCAAAATTCAAGCAAACAATACAATATTATTAACTATAGTCACTATGCTGCACCTTAGATGTCCAGAACTTATAACTGAAAGTGTGTACCCTTTGACCAATATCTCCCCGTGTCCCTCACCCCCTAGACACTAGCAACTACCCTTTTTCTGTCTTTTCAGTTCAAAATTTTTAAATTCCACATATATGTGAGATTATACAATATTTGTGTTTTTTTGTGTGTGTCTGACTTATTTTACAACCATAATGTCACCCAGGTCCATCCATGTTGTAAAAATTCCTAGAAACGTATAACCTACCAAGACTGAATCATGAAGAAATAGAAAATCTTAACAGACTAATAACAAATAAGGAGATCGAATCAGTCATTAAAAACTTCCCAAGAAAGAAAGATAGAATACTATAGAGGTGCTTTTGTATGACTTGCAGGGCTAGGAAATAAAGGATATTTCAGTTTCTATCTTGTCCTTTCTTGAATCATTTACTCTGGAGAAAGCCATCTTTCATATCGAGGACATTCAGATGCCTTTGTGGAAGGGCGTCTCCGTTCATATGGGGATAGACTGAGGCCTTCTGCTAACAACTCGCAAATAGTAGCCAGCCATGTGAGTGAACCACCTTGAAAGTAGATCTTCCAACTCTTGTTATGCCTTTAGATGATTGCGTACCTGGCCCCCATTTTGATTACAAATTCATGAGAGACAGCCAGAATCATCCAGATGAGCTGCCCCTGAATGCTTTATCCACAGAACTATCTATAGGTATCTATGTATCTATATGTATCCCATGACATTATGTTGTAAACCTCAAATATATACAATAAAATTTATTTTAAAAAAGAAACTGTGAGACATAATGAATGCATATTGTTTTAGCTTGGAAAGTATGACTTAAAGGGGAAGCCATACATATGACTGTAAAATTCAATGTTAGTCTCAGAAAAATATATAGTGGTACCTCAGAGAACCATTCAGTTAAACAATAGGACTTATTTGTCATAGATTAAGCTGAAACCAAGGTGGAATACATATTATCTTGAAGATGCTTATAGGTGGTGTGGCTTTTGTCTAATGATATGTACCCCAGTATGATTCATAAAGGGCCAAAGAAATTTTAAAATTATACTAACAGAAACATTGCAAGGTTGATCAGAAGAAGACAGAGAGAGTACAAAATAAAAAGAGGAATTTAGATCCCCAAAATTTTACTACCTGAAAGTAAACTGAAAAAATTACTCGGCTGCAAATCCAGGCTCCATTTCTGAACAAAGAAAGAACATCTGGAAGAGCAAAATAATCCTGCATATCATTACCAGGCCTTTGGTGCTAATGAAGGAACTGGCAGTATGCTCCCTGTGGGATTTAAGGATTGTTACAAACCAGTGACTCCTGTGTGACTCATTGTCTTTCTTTTTCAATGGGATAGTTAATAGTGGCTATTCTTTGCCTGTTTCAAAAGAGAATCTGCATTAGGAGTATGGTAAAAAGACAACTTTTCTATTTAGTTCTCAAGTCTTTATAGTGAGAGCCTAGAACTGGATCCCTGGAGCCTCATTTACACTTGGTCTTAAATTAGGTGGTAAAAGTTGTAACTTTGACTGATGCTGTCAAAGAATGAGACTTTTGGGGACATTGGGAAGAAAGGAGTATGTTTTGCATATGGGAGGAACATGATTTACCATAGGTCAGAGGGCAAGCTGAGTTAGGCAGCCTCCAAGTTTATCCTGAATATTCCTTGTATTCTGGCAGCGGTGCTTTGTGGAACCCCCACCCACAATGAATCATGGCTGGGCTGCGTAATCAATAGGATTTTTGTAAATAACAAATGGTTTTGGTATATGACTTCTAATGTAGGGAGGTAAACATTTTTGTTCACGTTGCTGTCAAGCGCCTAAAAGACTTACTGAAGACATTCAATAAATATTCATTTTTAAGAAGAAAAGTATTGACATATTTGGTTTATTATCATAAATTATTTTGAAATAAGTTGTATTTTGTCACCATTTGTTAATGGTATTTATGAATGTTAGCTGTTATCCTTGATTTTGATAGCAGTAAGACAACTTTAAAATACCTTTACATTCAATGAGGAGACAAAGAGCTGTCTTAAGGAAGTAGCAATCTACCTCTATATTACCAGCACAACTTTACTTTCAAACACAATGATCACTTTTTCTGTTTTTAGCTACCCCTGGTGGGTATTTAACTCCTATCATTTCCTGAAATACTAGAGGCTTCATCTTTTAAAACAATTTTACTGGCTCTGTAGTACTGAGATACAGAAACATTTACATACACAACTACATTGTGGTGTAGCTACTATTCCTGGAAGCCAACTATTGAGCATTTACCATGTACCCTGTATTATCATATTTAATTCTTATATCTCTATGAGTCAGAACTATTATCCCTGTGCTTAAAAAATAAAGAAAAATAAAAATGGAACTCAAAGAGGTTTAAGATATTATACTAGTAATTGTCAGATAAATAATTTAACATAAGTCAGTTGCACTCCAAAAACTGATGTGATGAATTCTTATAATTTCATGTTGTGTTGGCATCTTTTAAAAATTATTTTATTTTCAATTTTTGTGGATACATAGTAGGTTATATATTAATGGAGTACATGAGATACCCAGATACAGACATGCAGCGTATACTAATCACAACATGTAAAATGGGGTATTCATTCCCTTAAGTTTTTCTTCTTTGTGATACAAAAAATCCAATTATAAACTTTCAGTTATTTAAAAACTTATAATAAAATTATTATTGACTACGGTCACCCTATTGTGCTATCAAATAGGTCTTATTTATTCTTTCTAACTATTTTTATTTTGTACACATTAGTCATCCCTACCTCCACTCTTCCCAGCCTCTGGTAACTTTCTACTCCTATGTCCATGAGTGCAATTGTTTTGATTTTTAGACCCCACAAATAATTGAGAACATGCAATGTTTGTCTTTCTGTGTTTGCCTTATTTCATTTAACATAATGATCTCCAGTTCCATGCATGTTGTTGCAAATGACTGGATATCATTATTTTTGTGGCTGAATAGTACTCCATTGTGTAGATGTACCACATTTTCTTTATTCATTCATCTGTTGATAAAAATTTAAGTTGCTTCCAAATCTTATTGTAAACAGTGCTGCAACAAACAGGAGCATAGATATCTCTTCAGTATACTGATTTCCTTTTTGGGGGGTATATATCCACCAGTGGGATTGCTGGATCATATGGTAGCTCTATATTTAGCTTTTTTTTTTTTTTTTTTTTTTTTGAGGCAGAGATTTTTCTTGTTGCCCAGGCTGGAGTGCAATGGTGTGGTCTTGGCGCACTGCAACCTCTACCTCCCGGATTGAAGTGATTCTCCTGCCTCAAAATCCCAACTGGCTGGGATTACAGGTGCCTGCCACAACACCTGGCTATTTTTTTTTTTTTTTTGTATTTTTAGTAGAGATGGGATTTCACTATGTTAGCCAGGCTGGTCTTGAACTCCTGACCTCAGGTGATGCACCCACCTTGGCCTCCCAAAGTGTTGGTATTACAGGCATGAGCCACTGTGCCCAGCCTATTTTTAGTTTTTTCAACTGTTCTCCATAGTGGTGGTACTGATTTGCATTCCCACAAACAGCCTATGTGGGTTTCCTTTTCTCCACACTTGCCAGGATTTGCTATTGTCTGGCTTTTAGATAAAAGCCACTTTAACTGAGGTGAGATAAAATCTCATTGTAGTTTTGATTTGTACTTATCTGATAATCAGCGATGTTGAGCACCTTTTCATAGGCCTGTTTGCCATTTGTATCTATTTTTTTTTGAGAAACAAATATTCAAAATTTTCAGATTTTCAAATTGGATTATTAAATTATTTTCTATAGAGTTGTTTGAGCTCCTTATATATTCTGGTTATTAATCCCTTGACAAATGGGCAGTTTGCAAATATTTTTTTCCCACTCTGTGGACTGTCTCTTCACATTGTTAATTGTTTCCTTTGCAGTGCAGAAGTTTTAGCTTCCATTTATCCATTTTTGTTTTGGTTTCCTGTGCTTGTGGGGTATTACTCAAGGAATTTTTTCCCAGACCAATGTGTGGGAGAGTTTCCCTAATGTTTCTTGCAGAATTTTCATAGTTTATGGTCTTAGACTTATGTCTTTAGTTAATTTTGATTTGATTTTTGTAAACGGCTAGAGATAGAGGTCCAGTTTCACTCTTCTGCATATGAATATCTAGTTTCCTGGGCACCATTTATTGAAAGACTGTCCTTTCCCCAGTATATGTTCTTGACATCTTTGTCAAATTTGAGTTCACTGTAGGTGTACAAATTTGCTTTTAGTTTCTTTATTCTGTTCCATTGGTCTATGTGTCTGTTTTTATGTTAATAACATGCTGTTTTGTTACTATAGCTTTGTAAATTTGAAATTAAGTAAAGTGATTCCTCTGGCTTTGTTCTTTTTGCTCTGGATAGCTTTGGCTATTCTGAGTCTTTTGTGGTTTTATATTAATTTTAGGATTTTTTTTCTATTTCTGTTAAGAACGTCATTGGTATTTTAATAGGGATTGCATTGAATCTGTAGATTGCTTTGGGTAGTATGGATATATTAATGACATTGATTCTTCCAATTCATGAACATGAAATATTTTTTCATTTTTTGGTGTTACATCAATTTCTTTTATCAGTGCTTTATAGTTTGCATTATAGAGATCTTTCACCTCTTTGGTTAGTTTCTAGGTATTTAATTTTATGTGTGGCTATTGTAACTGGGATTATGTTTTTATTTCTTCTTCAAATGTTTCACTGTTGGCATACAGAAATGCTATTG
Source organism: Pongo abelii (assembly GCF_028885655.2). NCBI lineage: Eukaryota > Metazoa > Chordata > Mammalia > Primates > Hominidae > Pongo > Pongo abelii. Next base: position 79,027,832 of record NC_071990.2, on the reverse strand, counting down.
ATTTTTGTATGTTGATTTTGTATTCTGTGACTTTACCAAATTTGTTTATCAGTTCTAATAGTTTATTTCACAGAGTCTTTAGGTATTGTTAAGTATAAGATCATGTCATTTGCTAACACGTGTAATTTGACTTTTTCTTTTCCATTTGGATGCCCTTTACATCTTTCTCTTGTCTGATTACTCTAGCTAGGGCTTCTAGTACTATGTTGAGTAAAAGTAGTGACAATGGGCATCTTTGTCATGTTCCAGATCTTAGAGTAAAGGCTTTCAGATTTTTCTCATTCAGTTTGATACTAGCTGTGGGTCTGTCATATACGGCTTTTATTATGTTGAGGCATGTTCTTTATATACCCAGTTTTTTGAGCGTTTTTATCATGAAGGGATGTTCAATTTTATAAAATGCTTTGTCAGCATCGATTGAAATGGTCATGTGGTTTTTGTCCTTCCTTCTGTTGATATGATGTATTGCATTGAATGATTTGCATGGTTTGAACCTTCCTTGTATCTCTGGTATAAATTTTACTTTTTCATGATGAATGATCTTTTAAATGTATTGTTCAATTTGGTTTGCTAATATTTTGTTGAGGATTGTTACACCTAGCTCTTCAGTTTGCTAGTATTTTGTTCAAGCATTTTATGCCTAATATAGAAGAATTAGGCATAAAATGTATTTTTTGATGTGTCTGTCTGGTTTTGGTATCAGGTCATATTGATCTCATAGAATGAGTTTGCAAGTATTCACTCTTTCTCTGTTTTGCAGAATAGTTTGAAGATTATTGGTATTAGTTCTTCCTTAAATGTTTGGTAGAATTCGGCAATGAAGTCATTGAGTTCCAGGCTTTTCTTTCTTTTATTTTTGAGACGGAGTCTTGCTGTCACCCAGGCTGGAGTTCAGTGGCGTGATCTCTGCTCACTGCAAGCTCTGCCTCCCAGGTTCACACCATTCTGTTGCCTCAGCCTCCAGAGTAGCTGGGACTACAGTTGCCCACCACCATGCCTGGCTAATTTTTGGTATTTTTTAGTAGAGACAGGGTTTCACTGTGTTAGCCAGGATGGTGTTGATCTCCTGACCTCATGATCCACCTGCCTTGGACTCCCAAAGTGCTGGGATTACAGGCGTGAGCCACCGTGCCCAGCCCAGGCTTTTCTTAATTGGGAGACTTTTTATTATGGATTCACCTTGTTACTTGTCATTGGTCTTTTCAGACTTTGGGTTTCTTTATGATTCAATCTTGGTTGATTGTATGTGTCTAGGAATTTATCACTTCTTCTAGGTTTTCTGATTTGTTGGCATACATTTGCTCGTAGTAGCCCCTAATAATTCTTCAAGTTTCTGTGGTATCAGATGTAATGTCACCTTTTGCATGTCTGTTATTATTTATATTGGTTTTCCCTCTTTTTTTCTTTGTTGGTCTGGCTAAAAGTTTGTCAATTTTATTTATCTTCTCAAAAAACCTACTTTTTGTTTCACTGATCTTTTGTATTGTTTTCTTCATTTCAAATTCATTTATTCAGCTCTAGTCTTTATTATTTCTTTTTTTCTACTAATTTTGGGTTTGATTTGCTCTTGGTTTTCTTGTTACTTAAGATGTATCATTAGGGTATTTATTTGAAGTTTTTTTCTTCGTTTGAGGTAGGCACTTACAGGTATAAATTTCCCTCTAATACTTATTTTGCTGTATCCCATAGATTTTGGTATGTTGTGTTTCGATTATCATTTGTTTCAAAAAATTTTTCAATTGTGTTCTTAATTACTTCATTGGCCCACTGGTCATTCAGGAACATATTGTTTAATTTTCATGTATTTGAATAGTCTCCAAAATTCCTCCTGTTACTGATTTACAGTTTTATTCCATTGTGGTCAGAGAAGATGTCTGGCATTTTTTTAATTTTTTAAAATTGAGAATGATCTGTGCTAAGGAGAAGCATGTGTAATCTGCAGGCTTTGGATGAAGTAAATATTCTTTAAATAACTATTAGGTCCACTTGATCTACAGTGCTGATTAAGTCCAATGTTGCTTTGCTGAGTTTCTATCTCAGAGATCTGTCCGATGCTGAAAGCGGGGTGTTGAAGTCTGCAGCTATTATTGTGTTGAAGTTATCTCTCTCTTTAGCTCTAATAATATTTACTTTATATATCTGGGTGATCCCATGCTGGGTGTATATATATTTAAAATTGTTATATCCTCTTACAGAATTGATCCCATTATATTTATATAATGACCTTCTCTGTTTCTTCTTATGGTTTTTCTCTTGAAATCTATTTTGTCTTATATAAGTATAGATACTCCTGCTTCTTATATGTTTCCATTGGTATGGAATATCTATTTCCATCCTTTATTTTCAGTTGATACACATCTTTATAGGTGAAGTATATTTCTTGTAGGCAACAGATCCTTGGGTCTTGCTTTCTCATCCATCCAACCACTCTGTCTTTTGATTGAAGAGTTTGCTCCATTTATATTCAATGTTATTGTTGATAAGTACTTACTCCTGCCATTTTGTTATTTGTTTACTGGTTGTCTCATGGTCTTCTCTTCCTTCTTTCCTTCCTTCCTGTCTTCCTTTCAGTGAAGGTGATTTTTCTAGTGATATGATTTAATTTCTTGCCTTTTAATCTTTACATACTTGTTATTTGGTGAGGTCATATTCTCCTGGATGGTCTTGATGCTTGTAGATGTTTGTCAGTGCCTGGGCATAGAAAAGTTAGGCATTTATTGTAGTTTTCACAGTCTGGGCTTGTTTGTGCCCGTACTTGGGCAGGCTTTCCAGGAATTTGAAGGGGTGTAGGCCTCAAACCCAATAATGTTGTAGCTCTTGCAGATTCATAGAGCTACATATGGTTTTTGATTTGAGGTTGCTGTTGTGAGACTTGAAAATACTTTCTTACAACTCGTTTTAAACTGGTGACAACACTGATTATATAAGCAATGAAATAAACACGTGAACACAAAACTAATAAAAACTGTACACTGTAACTTCATTCCCCAACTTTTTAACTTTTTGTGTTTCTCTTTATGTCTTATTCTACTATGTCTTCAAAACGTGTTGTCATTATTATTTTTTATTGGTTCATAATTTAATCTTTCTAGTTAATAGAAGACTAGTTTACACATGACAATTACAGTGTTATAATATTCTGTTTTTGTGTGCGCTATTACCAGTGAGTTTTATACCTTCAGATGGTTTCTTATTGCTCATTTATATTCCTTCTTTCAGGTTGAAGACCTCCCTTTGGCATTTCTTGCAGTACAGATCTGGTATTGATGAAAACTCTCAGGTTTTATTTGTCTGGGAAGCTTTTTATTTCTCCTTCACACTTGAAAGACATTTTCACTGGATATATTATTTCAGGGTAAACATGTTTTTTTGTTTGTTTGTTTCCTTCAGCACTTTAAATATGGCCTGCCATTCTCTCTTGGCTGGCAAGGTTTCCACTGAAAAGTTTTCTGTCAGGCATATTGATGAACAATTCTGTGTTATTTGTTTGTTTTTGTTTTGTTTTTCTCTTCCTGCTTTTAGAGTTTTTTCTTTATTGTTGACCTTTTGGAGTTTCATTATTAAATGCTTTGAGGTAGTCTTCTTTGGGTTAAATCTTCTTAGTGTTCTAGAACCTTGTTATACATTTGAGGATATTTCTTAGAAATTGTAGACATGCTTCATTGTTTTTCTTTTCTTTACTTTTTCCTCTTTTGCGTATCTTCAAATAGCCTGTCTTCAAGCTCGCTAATTCTTTCTTCTGAAGAACCCTTGAGATTTAAGTATACATCAGTGTTGCCTGGAAGAACCCTCCATGGGTTGGTGGTGGTGGTGGTAGAAAGTCCTTTCTATTCTTCTCTCCTCTTTCCACAAGCAGAGGAGCTTCTCCCTGTAGCCACCACTACCACCAACCCATGGAGGCTTCTTCAGTCAGCTTGTGGTGAATGCTGCCAGGCCTGAGACTCACCCTTCAGGGCAATGGGTTCCCCTCTGGCCCAGGGTCAGTCCAGAAATGCTGATCAAGAGCCTAGTCCTGAATTTGGGGACTCCAAGAGATTGCTTATTCCTCTACTTCATTGTGGCCAAACTGGCACCTGAGATGCAAGACAGAGTCCCCTTACTTTTCCTCTTGCTTTTCTCAAACGGAAAGATTCTTTTACCATAGCTGCCATAGCTGGGAATGTGCTGGGTCACACCTAAAGCCATTATGTCTTAGAGCCCAAGGCCCATGTCATATTACTTGGATTTTGCTGTGGGTTATTTGGGACCCAAGGGTTCTTTAGTCAGCAGGTGATGAATCCTGCCAGGACTGGGTCCTACCCTTCAAAGCAGCGGGTTCCCTTTGGGCCCAGGGTATACCTAGAAATGTTGTCCATGAGCTAGGGCTTGGAATGGGTGCCTTATGACTCTGCCCAAGACTGTATCCTACTGTAGCTATACTGTTATCCAAGACGTAAGATAAAGTTCTCTTTACTTTTCACTCTGCTCCCCTCAAGCAGAAGGAAGGAGTCACTTTCATTGCTATGAGTTGCACAGCCTGAGGTTGGAGAAGGGGTGGCACAAACACTCCCTTACCCACTGTGGTGTCTCCCTAGGTCATGTGCCACCCTAGTCCAGTGTCTCTAATCCCACCGTAGCACTGGTATTTGCCTAGAAATTGTGGTCCTTGTGGCACAGACTGCCTTTCAAGTTTACCTAAAACCCTAGAGCACTTTGGCACATGATGGCAAGGCCTACCGAGAAACTCAAGTTCCAACCACTGGGATGGGTGAGTCCCCTCTGGCTAGGTATGGTCCAAATGCTCCCGACATGTGTAGGTACTAACTGAGCCTAGCACAGCTTCACTCTGTGCGATAACAGGACAGCACTACATTGAATGAAAAGTCTCACAATTGCCACATTCTATCCCAGGTGCACAGATTTTTCCACACCACACAGCTGCTACCAGTGGATGGGAGAGGAGTGGCACAAGCACTCCCTTAGCCACCCTTACTCTTGTCTCAGTAGGTCATGTCCCCCTGCCTCTTCCCCCATGCCCCACTGCTGCCCTAGTCCACTGGCTCTGAAAGAAGCTTGGCTCTAGGATTTGCCTAGAAATGTCAGTCCTTGTGTTATGGAGATACCAATTTGGTTGCGTAGTAGTTAGTGGTTAATTTTATTTATTTATTTTTATTATACTTTAAGTTTTAGGGTACAAGTGCATAATGTGCAGGTTAGTTAAATATGTATACATGTGCCATGTTGATGTGCTACACACATTAACTTGTCATTCAACATTAGATATATCTCCTAATGCCATCCCTCCCCCCTTCCCCCACCCCAAAACAGGCCACGGTGTGTGATATTCCCCTTCCTGTGTCCATGTGTTCTCATTGTTCAATTCCCACGTATGAGTGAGAATATGCGGTGTTTGGTTTTTTGTCCTTGCGATAATTTGCTGAGAATGATGGTTTCCAGCTTCATCCATGTCCCTACAAAGGACATGAACTCATCATTTTTTATGGCTGTATAGTATTCCATGGTGTATATGTGCCACATTTTCTTAATCCAGTCTATCATTGTTGGACATTTGGGTTGGTTCCAAGTCTTTGCTAATGTGAATAGTGCCACAATAAACATACGTGTGCATGTGTCTTTATAGCAGCATGATTTATAATCCTTTGTGTACATACCCAGTAATGGGATGGCTGGGTCAAATGGTATTTCTAGTTCTAGGTCCTTGAGGAATCGCCAGACTGCCTTCCACAATGGCTGAACTAGTTTACAGTCCCACCAACAGTGTAAAAGTGTTCCTATTTCTCCACATCCTCTCCAGCACCTGTTGTTTCCTGACTTTTTAATGATTGCCATTCTAACTGGTGTGAGATGATATCTCATTGTGGTTTTGATTTGCATTTCTCTGATGGCCAGTGATGATGAGCATTTTTTCATGTGTCTTTTGGCTGCATAAATGTCTTCTTTTGAGAAGTGTCTGTTCATATCCTTCACCCACTTTTTGATGGGATTGTTTGTTTTTTTCTTGTAAATTTGTTTGAGTTCATTGTAGATTCTGGACATTAGCCCTTTGTCAGATGAGTAGATTGCAAAAATTTTCTCCCATTCTGTGGGTTGCCTATTCACTCTGATGGTAGTTTCTTTTGCTGTGCAGAAGCTCTTTAGTTTAATTAGATCCCATTTGTTAATTTTGGCTTTTGTTGTCATTGCTTTTGGTGTTTTAGACAAGAAGTCTTTGCCCATGCCTATGTCCTGAATGGTATTACCTAGGTTTTTTTCTAGGGTTTTTATGGTTTTAGGTCTAACATTTAAGTCTTTAATCCATCTTGAATTAATTTTTGTATAAGGTGTAAGGAAGGGATCCAGTTTCAGCTTTCTACATATGGCTAGCCAGTTTTCCCAGCACCATTTATTAAATAGGGAATCCTTTCCCCATTTCTTGTTTTTGTCAGGTTTGTGAAAGATCAGAGAGTTAATTTTAATACTGTTGCCATGATCAGAATCAAGAACCAAATCAAGCCTTTGCTACATTGCTGCTGGACCCAGTGTTAGAAAATTGATAAAATCCTTTGCTAACAAAGCTTTCAGTAATCCTAGGTAACAAAATGTGTTTACTGTGCAAATTAAACAAGATAACAAATAGCAAAACAAATCTTGATTTCCAGATGGCTTTTCCTTGACTATTATGAGTAAGTTGGTTATTTTAGCTCATAGCTCGAGACCTGAGAGGCAGTGTGATTTAAAGAGAAAAACAACTGAGGCAGAATCAGCAGATTTTACCTACTAACTTTCTTTATAAACATAGATACATTATGTTTCCTGAGTTAAGCCTTAATAACTTTCACAGCAGGGAATTAGGAAACAGAATTTCAGTGACTCACAAGAAATAATTATTCCTTTTGTATGTTTTAGATCCCACATAGGTGTATAAGGATGGTGGGGCGATTAGATTGACAGTTACTCAGTGACCTTGGTTGATGGAGACACTACCTCGAAAGTGGGGACTATATGATTCTGAAGCTAACATAGAAGATCAAGAGGGATTAAAGAGACACACTACTCTTTACCTGACTGAACTTAGAGATACGTATCACTTTTATACATGTTCATTTTCTCAAATCAGTCACAAGGCCACAGTTGACTGCAAAAGAGGTTGGGAAATATTAAGATACATGTGAACAATTTATATTGATCTACCTTACTTCACTAATACTGCCTTCTGCTGGCTGTGTGTAATCTTTGTTAGATGCGTCTAGTGAGATTTTAACTTTTGATGTGTGTTATTTTACTGCTACAATTTCCAGCTTATTTTTTTCCATAGATTTTAATTTCCAGGTTAAATTTTCCATATTTTATTTATTTTGTTTATTTCTCCATGATTTTCTTGACCATGTCAATCATAAACATTTTAATGACCTTAAGAGCAAGGATTACTTTCTGGATCATCAGGGGGTATGCTTCAATTGTCTATTTTTCTCCTCTTTTTTTTTTACGTTGCTAAATAATCTTGTGTTTAATCTTAAATCTATTTAATCAATAAACTTGTATTATAGATAAAATATGTAAAGGTTCTTAATTATGTCACCTCCTTTCTCAGAAGTTTCTCCCTGCCTCTGTTGGGTAGAGAGATTGGTGGTTGATAACTTCAACTAGGTACTGGACACAGTCATTGCATCAGTGTAGCCCTGAAAACATTCGGTCTAGCACATGTTCATTCCTGTCCCTACAGAGTTTTCAAGTAAACAGGAGTCTGATATATTCTGCAGACTCTTCTCCTTTGTAGAAACCAAACTTGAATCTTTGTCCCATCAATTCTTTGCTTTTTACTGTCTTTTTTCCTTACAGTTTTGGCTTCCTGACCCATAATGCCCCAGTTTTTGCAATACTAGCCATGTACTTGAGGCTCTCTAAATCTCTACTTATTAGTTTCTCCATTCCAACATAGCAATCCTGCACCAGAGTTTCACTGCATATTCTGCTTCTTGTCAATGCCCAGAATAATCAAAAGAGCCCAAATAAAATTCTCTGCAGAAGCCAGTCATTTCTTCAATATTATTCTGTCTCCTGAATCTTAGTGTTTCTATTTTCCTTGCCTCAGAAGCTTCCTTCTACCTTCTGGCAAATGTATGCTACATTTTTATTTTGCCTTTCCAGTTGCTCTAGGTAGAAACACTAGTCTGCTGCTCGGCTATTTCTTCACTCCCCAAAATAGAATACCTAGGGAAACATATGGAATGCTTGGTAAGCACTAGCTGTCTCTGGCACAGACCAATGTATTTTTCTTTTTCTCACATATAGAAAACAGACAATGCCTCTTCAAGTGAGACAACCCAATGTTCCAATAAGTTACTTAATCAAATTCAAAATCTATGATTTTCATGAGACATTCAGTTCCATTATGAATCAATTATGAGGTGAATATGTGAACTAAAAAGACAGGTTACCTGCATACAGCCCACATCGGTGTGTAAAACTGAAATAGGAACAAGATGACTGCAAAAAACCAATTCATTTGGACAAAGGAAGACTGAGCAGCACCTAGCAGTGACTCCTCTGTAGCAATTTAGAAATTCAACTGGGCAGATGTTTTGAAGACCTCCTACCCTGCATGGTAGAAGCACCTTTATAAGTTTATTATTCTGCTCAGGAAGACTTCCTATGTCTGTCATTTTCCTTATTCCCTGACTCTACCTTTGGAACAATCAAAAGTATTTAACAGTTCAAGCTTATGATAACTTTCCTTTGAAAATGCAGTAGGCTTCTAATTTATTTTTTACCAGTCAGTTCCATGAGTAATGGTACTGAAGTCTGCTTTAATTTTTGGCTTTCTTGTCCTATGTCTGTCTCCACACTTATTGGAAGCTACCTTGAGGCTTTCTGAAATAATGTGTCAGTCACACCTTAATCTGGTCTTGATTGTTTTATTTTGTTCAGTAGAACAGATGTGTTGGCCTTTGTCTCTTGAAACCAATTTTAAAAAGCTGTTAGTTTTTTCCAGTGATGCAAGGCCTACATTTCTTTTTGCAAATTGGCTAATTCTTTTTGTGTTAATCACTTTCTTGTGCTATGTTATCAAACACAGCCAAAGGCAAATAATATACACACTTTCTCTGGAAGAATAAGGTCAGTAACTATAAGGATCTTTCCCCTACTTTACCAGAATTAACAAACATGTTACTTATGCATAGTTGTACCTCCATCTTTCCAGCTTTTATCATTTAACTTGCCCTAGGACAATAGAACAATACCAAATACTTTAGATTTTGTTACACCAGAAGCGCATTTCATGCTATATGTGTTGGATTAAATAATTGCTAACTGCCATGAAAGACAAAAGCCAGAATCTCAGTGATTCAACAAAACAATAATTTTTTTCCCTATCCGCATCTTTTTTCCAATGCAAGTTGGCAGGAGAGGGGACTTTATAGTCACTCAAGGTCCCAGATTGCTTGAGGGGTCACTATTTTGTGGGTTGCTACAGGAGGAAAAGAGAGATGGAGGAGGCACACAAGATCTTAGGAGCTCAGCTGAGAATTAATATATCACTTTCATTCATAATCCATTGGCTGGAACTGGTTATAAGACTCAACCTAAGTACAAGAGAATCTAGGAAACATAGAGAACCAAATATAATATTCGGTGGGTACCCAATTATTTCTGCACATTAGGCAAGATAAGACACCTTCCTGAAGACTGAAAAATAGGAATGTAGATAAGATAATCTTTTAAGTTCTCCTAGCTCTAATTTGTTATGAATCTATGTTTAAACAATTATTCATGTGTCAACAATTTTCTTATAGATAGTATCTTCAGAGTGTTAGAGGAAACACAGGATTTGTCCAATCCAGATGACCTTTTCCATTTTAGGGCAAGATGGAAGGGTCCCTCCCCCTACCCTAAAGAACCCACATATTTTTGTTATGGACTTGAGCATTCACTGTTTTCACTAGAGAGACTTTACACTGCATTTTTTCTAACATATATTGTATATTTTTTCTAACTTTTTTTTTCTAACATATATTGCTTGTACAGATGATAAAGCAGGAGGTTAGAATAAGAGCAAATGAAACAAAATGGCCAACTATTTTTTTCCTGTTTTGGAAAAATTGCCAAGTAACAATGAATAATATCAATTTTTATGAATGCAGGAACTAAAAGTTCCTCATTTAAACTCTGGGTTGTGTTTTTTAATCAAAATTGTTCCTTTTGAGAAAAGAGTAATATTGATTGACATTATTAAAATAAATGCTAATATAAATAGTCCTTATTGATATTTTCCAATGTTAGGTTTATATAAAAGAACATCTACATGTTCTCATTAAAGTGTTACATTTTATATTTCTTTACCAAATGGAAAATCATTTTGTATTTCTTCAGTGTCTTTAATTATATTTAGTTTGTATTTATTGTGGTAGTAGTATTTTTATTTTCTGTTCCGTTAAAAAGTCTTTGGGGATGACCAGCTACTCGGGAGGCTGAGGCAAGAGAATCGCTTGAACCCGGGAGGTGGAGGTTGTGGTGAGCTGGCATCGCACCATTGCACTCCAGCCTCGGCAACAAGAGCAAAGCTCCGTCTCAAAAAAAAAAAAAAAAAAGTCTTTGGGGATGAAACGGAGAAGCTTTCTGTCTATTGTTCCATTTGATATGTACAACTTGTGTTCTGGAATGAAGGGGACAATTTCCAGATTAATTTTGTGTTTGTGTGTATGACTGAAATATTACCTACATGCATACTTTCCTTTCTAAATAAATAAAACTAAAAAGAGAATCTAAAGTTTTCTTTTAAGAAAATGGGACAAAATTATTATTATTACTAACATTTATTTGTTTAGCTAAATGCTTTGTAAGTATAGAAATTTGTAACTGTATGGTTTTTGTAAGTTACATGGCAAATTAAAATGATAACTTTATTAAGTGGAAGCCCCGAGACTATGGATGTGCTCATCATCTACCAAATAAAATCCAGGTAACTCAGCTGGACACGTGCAGGCTTTCCCACTTCTGTATTCCATCTGTAGCTGCTCACCGTGTCCAACCTTGTATGCTAGCAGTTCTACACAATTTGTTATTCCTCTAACATGCATCACAACTCCATGGAAATGTCTGCCTCATACTGTTTTGCTTCCTTTTTTCTACCCGACGAATATAGTCTTTACATTATTAAGAACACTTACTCAATCTGTTATATTATTATTATTATTATTATTGGGTACATCATGTCTGTTTCCCCAAGTATACTGTGTTATCAGGGACCAACTGAGTCTGATTTTCTTATAACCTTGTGCCTGAATATAATGTGGCACATGTCACATGGTAAGCACTAAGTAATAATTTGTCAAATGACCAAATGAATAAAGTGTCTTTTTACCTGTTCTGGGGTACAGGACAAGAAAAAAGCTGGAATTAAGATTGCAATAAGAGTGTAGTTGCCAACTTATTAGGGGATCTGCTTTTGGCTCTTTTTTTTTTTCTTTTAACTTTTTCAAATAGAGCAGACAACATTGTTAAATGAATATTTGTGCATAAAATATTAAGCTATGTTTGTACAGATGCACGAGGATTCACTTCATTGTTTCCTTTGAGGAAATTACGATCTAAACCATGACCAGGATTGCAAACGTAGAAACATAAGATAAATATAATCTTGCACAAAATGAATTTGTTTCCTTTACAAGACCCAAACCAGTAAGTCAGAATGGTCTTTTCAATTGGATTTAATTTCTTTTTTTGCCCATTTATGTTACCCATTTTGAATGGTTCACTCTAAACACTTCCTAAGAAATAGTTTTATTTCCACTTAATTCAACAACTTAGAAATCCAGAACATACAGCAATGACAAGGAAGAGGTATAGACAGAAACATTAAATAGGAGCGATTCAGTAGGCACTTACTCCCGATGCCAGATGACCTCCTGCCAACTCAGGTCCTCACAATATATTTATTGTTCCTTACACCTTCTATAAGATAGCACTCACTGCCATCTTAGTGCCATTTTCTGAACGAATTTTGATTTCGTTGCCTAAATAGTCCACTCAGCAAAAATGGAAAGAAATGTCAGTAGAAAATGAGCACCCCCTCCCAAATATGCAGACGTAAAGATACTTGAAGTAAGCAAAATTTGAACAATGATTTATCGATCCTTTTCAGTGCTGATTAGTATCATTCATGCAATAATAAATATTTATTGAGCACCTATTAAGTGTTGAAGCTGTTCTAGGGAATGGAGAAGTAACATTGTACAGACAATAACTATTCCTTTCATGGAACTCACATTGTAGAAGGAGATATTTCTTTCTAATGTCTACTCTAGACACTAGACCACAACTTTGCTTTAAAATTTACTTTTCATGCAAAAGTTACTTCTTTGTATACATGCTTTTGAGGCAGGATTTTTCTCAACCCCTTCATTGGACTTGCAATGGGGGTGCCCTGTTTACTCAGCCCACTACACTCAATCCCTTGTGGGAGGGAGCACATAAGCAAGTGAGTGCGGGATCCAGCCAGCTGCTTTGGGTGCTGGCAGGAGCAGGCTCCATTCAGGCCCTGTGGCAGTGCCCAGCTGGGGTGCCTGTGACCCCCAAAACCCCAGAGGGCATGTTACAATGCTCTCTTAGTTCCGCTGTCCAAGGACAGCTGTGGTGTGTTATCAGCTCAGTGGGCCCCTTGCCGTGTGGCATGGGGTGGCTGCCCTCCACCAGTGAGGGCAAAGGGCCAAAGTGACAGCCTTTTTTGGGTACCCACAATTTGTGGGCCCCAAGCTCTTGTTCGGCATGCAAGAAGAATGAGGTTGCCCGGATACTTAAAGGATGGTGAAGGCAGATAATTTTATTAAGCAACGTGATATGCTCTCAGCAGAGAGGGGAGCCAGAGAGGGCCAGGATGGGCAGGTAGTCTTCCCTGAAGTCTGGCAGTCTCTGGATGGCTGTTTCCTGTAGTCAGGTCATCTCTCTCCCAAAGTCCAGCTGTCCCTCTGAAGTCAAGTCACCTCTCACCTCTCTCCAGTCAAGATGCTTCTCTCCTCTACTGACTGAGTCTACGGTCTTTATAGGCACAGGTTGGGGGGTGAGGTGGGCTGTAGGTAGTTTTGAAAAAGGCAACATTCCATTGGTAAAAAGACATTATTCAGAAAGAATCAATCGGAGAGAGAGAGTCGGCAAACAGAGATAGAAGTTCTCACTTTGGGTGACAGGTTTCGGGCTTTTCGGCTTGAAGGTGGGGTTCCACTAGGGCCCTGCCCCTGTCTGCCTAGATTTGCTCTGCCTCCTGCCTCTATTACTTTGATAGAGGCACTTTGAAGCAAACCTCTATCACAACCTAGTGGGCATATAAGGACCTATATAACCTGGTTTTTACTTACCTCTTTAACCTTGTATTAGTTTCCTATTGCTACTGTAATAAACCACAGAATTTTGGCTGAAACACAAATTTATGATCTTATAGTTCTATATGTCTGAAGTCTGGGTTAACTCAATTATTTTCTCTTTTCTGAGTTTCACAAGGCAAAAATCAAAGTGTCAGTTGTCCTGAGCTCTTTTGGGGGAGACTTTGGAAACGGTCCACTTGCAAGCTCATTTGGGTTGTTTCCTTAAGTCAGTTCCTTGTGGTTGTAGGACTAAGGACCCCATTTCCTTGCTGGCGGTCAATCAGGACTTTCCCTAACATATAAAGCCAAATTCCCTTACTTGTGGCTCCCTTCATCTTCAAAGCCAAAAATGATGGGTTGAGTCCTTCTCATGTGCTGAATCTGTCTGACTTCACCATTTTTTTTTTTTTTTTTTTTTTTTTTTACCATCTAACCAGTGACAGTTCTCTGCTTTTAAGAGCTTTTGTGATTAGATCAGTCTCATTCAGATAATCCAGGCTAATCTCCCCATCTTAATGTCATTAACCTTAGTTACATTTGCAGGGTCTCTTTTGAATGCTACTTAAAATATTCAGTTTCTGAGGATCAAGGCATGGAAAATTTCAGAGGCAATATCTGCTATTCTAAATACTGCAAGCTTCAATTCTAGCCATAACATTTTCTGCCTTATTACACTTCTACCCCACATCATGAAATTTCTCTTTATACCTACTTAATTTCTAGTCAGGTTAAATGAACTTCTGGAATGACAGAGTTTCTGTTTGCTTTTGCTCCCATGTTCCCCACTCCTTTAATCTGGATATTTTCTACTTTGCTTCCTTCAACTAGGGGTGCCTTTTCAATGGAATATATGGTGCCTCTCCTGGATCTCTTGTAGAATTATAAGCCTTATCTAAGCATATATATTTTAATTATCTTTTAGATTACGTTTTCCAGAAGGCCAGTGGCCCCAATTTGTAGGAGAGGAAAGTATCTTAATCTGGTGCCTAGCCTAGACTCTAAAGTTAGCAGTCAGCAAATATTTGTCAATTGATTACATGACTAGCCATTGTGTTCTAAGTCATGATTTATTTGTCTCTTGAACCAGCCTTGAGCTTCTTAAGGAAGTAATTTTGTCCTAGTGTTTGTGTCTATGATGCCCAATATAGTGTTTAAGGGCTGTAGTGGTTTAATGAAAGTTTACTGATTGATTGCAGCAACAGGAACACTTGATTTTTAAAATTTATAGATTTTATGTTAATACAGTTATAAACTGAACATTTTGAATGTTTGTTTAGAGACCATAAATTCAAACTCAACAGAGCTTGCAGATTTACAGGCTTCAGTTCCTAAATTATTATTGTCAGCTCTTTGAGTTTTGGTATAGCTTGTCTTTCCTTAAATGAATAATTCAATTTCTGTTCATATTTGCTCTACTTTCAGCTACTTTTTCTAATTTGTCTATTTTCTTACAAAAAGGATTTTAAGTTAGTTGACTAGTTTTATTTATGTTAAAATGTCAAGCAATGCACAGTGGATCCATTCAATTATAGGGTTCTAGCACAACCAAATTGCTCGCATCTCATGGGTATGCGTACGCGCACACACACACACACACATGCACACACACATAGACACAGTTGGAGTTACTCTATTTATAGAATAAAATTTGTTATTCTACTTGAAGTAGTCTTTTCCACATGCTGTCAGGTAACATATTATAGTCACTAAAAACCATAGATGATTCTATATCGTATTCTGAATGACTAAAGATATATGGATTGTATGTAACCAATATTTATTGTGTCTAAATTGTACCTAGTTTGTGAAAATCAGAGAGCTGTATCTTATGAAGACTATGTAAATTCTGCATTAATAAAATAATGTACTTAAGTGACACACCCAGTTGCTAACTGCATAGGATAAAAAAAATTTATTGTGTACACTTAAAAAAAAGTTATATCATCATGTTTTCTTAATGGCTTTTCCCGTTCAGACAGAAATTTTACATTTAATTCTTCCAGGTTTAGGATCTAGACTCTAAGCATCCTTAGAGATCATTCTGTTTCTTCATGCTTGCTCATTCTGTACTCATTGCCTCAGGAAAGGGGTATAATAGCAGAAGGAAGAGAGAAATGATCATCTGTTAGGCTGTTCTGTTCACCAACCCAGTGGAGAGTGGAAATAACATAAAGAAGAAACAAGGGAGCTGAAAAAAAAAAACAACATCATGAGTAAGAGGAGAGCTTTCTCAAACATAGACTAGAAAAAGTTATTTTTCTGAGGAAAAGAGGAGGATCAAGAAGCACAAATTTTCATGGGCCTAAAGGGAGTTTTCTGTGCTTAACACCCTAGGCCAAGCTCCAAGGAAGGCCAAATGGCAGCTGGATTTGTGGCTGTCAAGAGCAAGTAGTACCTGTTCTTTATTTCTCTGGATGGAGTTCTCCAAGGCTGTAAGACCTCATAGAAAAACTGCCTGTGTGGTGGTGACTCCAGAGTATCCCCGTCCCCATGTGGCCTGTGAACATCATGATGATTCTACCCCACCTTTCGAGGTTGGAAGTGGCCAATAGCCTCCGGACTAGAGATAGTCCCATATGTAGGAGCAAGTGAGGCACTGAGGGCAAGCTAGGAGGAACAGCTAACAGAGATAGACATCTAGAAGTGTGCAAGACTAATTTAAAGCCAACTTTTGAAGTATTGATGCACCCCAAAGAAACTGAGAGGGCCATATGTAATATATTGGAGCTAAATTTCTACTAATCCATGGAATAGACATTAAGTTGGCTTACAATAAACAAGTATAGAAAATTACATTTCTTGAATGCACAAATGTGAAAACTCGATTCTTACCCACTGCATTAAAAATCTTAAGAGTCTGGTACAAAGATTTTATGTAATTTGCCCAACGTTTTACAGTAAAGTAGTGAAAAATATGGGTAGGAATTTAAATTTCTGACTTTAATTTTTTGTTTTTATGATACCACGTCGACACAATTGCTAACTATGAAGGTAAGGCTACTTTTAAATTGTAATGTAGTCAACTCTCAGACACCTCTTGGATATCTCTATATGCTCTTAGCATTATATGCATTTAATGTTTTTCATCTCAGTTTGCTAATCTAATACCACATAGTGAATCTGCTGATCAGCCCATATTAAGATAGAGTCAAGAATACAATCTAAATTTAATACTTTCTAGATATAACCAGAGAAGTAAGGTGGATACTTTAATAAAATTTCTAATTATATATGTTTATAAAGAAAGCATAGGTAACCTCTTAGATTTTAGTTTCCATTTGTAGTTGGTGGTTTGCTTTCTCAGGATAATTTAACGGTCATTAGGGCACACATGGCTACCAAAGAATTTGATGATAGGTCTGAGCTCATTAAGCTACTTGGATTTTTGTTGACCAGCGAAAATGTAGTTGCAAATAACTACTGTCATGGAGAGATCCATTCTTCCAAAGATTTGTGTCCTACTATAACTTTTCTACAATGTTCCCAGAAAGTTAAAATGGAATATAACAACATGTGTTGCCGGTCTGAAATAATTAAATTGGTTTTAGATCATTCTGATAACTGGTGAAAAGCAGAATGTTAAATAAGCTGTGTTCATTTTCATTCAAATATTATGTCCAATAAGTATTCTTCCTACACTTAAATTCTTACCCAAATGGGTTAAGATTTATTTTGGAGATAGAAAAGACTCATTCCACAGAGATCATAGCAGAAAAATAAAAACTGCAAGGTACTCTGAAGAGATAAGGTGAAACTGTGTCTGAAATTTCCCCAGGAGTTTGTTATAAATTGTAGCCACACATACTACATCAGCCTCTATTCTTTAAACTTCCAAGACTCACTTCCTTAGCTTATGTAGCTACATTCTCCTCTGTCAATACCTGACAAAATTAACAGGGCAGTATTACAAATTATCCCCACACTAGGATAGTGTGGGGATGTCTGGCACAATGGCCAGATATTCTGTGCTGCACTTTCCAAAGAAGTAAATTTAGCAGCCTCTTGTCTTCTGTTGATGTTATTTAAAAAATTTTTTTTTATTATACTTTAAGTTCTAGGGTACATGTGCACAATGTGCAGGTTTGTTACATATGTATACATGTGCCATGTTGGTGTGCTGCACCCAGTAACTCGTCATTTACATTAAGTTTATCTCCTAATGCTGTCCCTCCCCCCTCCCCCCACCCCCCGACAGGCCCTGGTGTGTGATGTTCCTCTTCCTGTGTCCAAGTGTTCTCATTGTTCAATTCCCACCTATGAGTGAGAATATGCGGTGTTTGGTTTTTTGTCCTTGCGATAATTTGCTGAGAATGATGGTTTCCAGCTTCATCCATGTCCCTACAAAGGACATGAACTCATCATTTTTTATGGCTGCATAGTATTCCATGGTGTATATGTGCCACATTTTCTTAATCCAGTCTATCATTGATGGACATTTGGCTTGGTTCCAAGTCTTTGCTGTTGTGAATAGTGCCGCAATAAACATACATGTGCATGTGTCTTTATAGCAGCATGATTTATAATCCTTTGGGTATATACCCAGTAATGGGATGGCTGGGTCAAATGGTATTTCTAGTTCTAGATCCCCGAGGAATCGCCACATTGTCTTCCCCAATGGCTGAGCTAGTTTACAGTCCCACCAACAGTGTAAAAGTGTTCCTATTTCTCCACATCCTCTCCAGCACCTGTTGTTTTCCTGACTTTTTAATGATCACCATTCTAACTGATGTGAGATGATATCTCATTGTGCTTTTGATTTGCATTTCTCTGATGGCCAGTGATGATGAGCAGTTTTTCATGTGTCTTTTGGCTGCATAAATGTCTTCTTTTGAGAAGTGTCTGTTCATATCCTTCGCCCACTTGTTTATGGGGTTGTTTGCTTTTCTTGTAAATTTGTTTGAGTTCTTTGTAGATTCTGGATATTAGCCCTTTGTCGGATGAGTAGATTGCAAAAATTTTCTCCCATTCTGTAGGTTGCCTGTTCACTCTGATGGTAGTTTCTTTTGCTGTGCAGAAGCTCTTGAGTTTAATTAGATCCCATTTGTCAATTTTGGCTTTTGTTACCATTGCTTTTGGTGTTTTAGACATGAAGTCTTTGCCCATGCCTATGTCCTGAATGGTATTGCCTAGGTTTTCTTCTAGGGTTTTTATGGTTTTAGGTCTAACATTTAAGTCTTTAATCCATCTTGAATAAATTTTTGTATAAGGTGTAAGGAAGGGATCCAGTTTCAGCTTTCTCCATATGGCTAGCCAGTTTTCCCAGTACCATTTATTAAATAGGGACTCCTTTCCCCATTTCTTGTTTTTGTCAGGTTTGTCAAAGATCAGATGGTTGTAGATGTGTAGTATTATTTCTGAGGGCTCTGTTATGTTTCATTGGTCTATATCTCTGTTTTGGTACCAGTACCATGCTGTTTTTGTTACTGTAGCCTTGTAGTATAGTTTGAAGTCAGGTAGCATGATGCCTCCAGCTTTGTTCTTTTGGCTTAGGAATGTCTTGGCAATGTGGGCTCTTTTTTGGTTCCATATGAACTTTAAAGGAGTTTTTTCCACTTCAGTGAAGAAAGTCATTGGTAGTTTGATGGGGATGGCATTGAATCTATAAATTACCTTGAGCAGTATCACCGACCCCACAGAAATGCAAACTACCATCAGAGAATACTGTAAACATCTCCATGCAAATAAACTAGAAAATCTGGAAGAAATGGATAAATTCCTGGACACATACAGCCTCCCAAGACTAAATCAGGAAGAAGTTGAATCCCTGAGTAGACCAATAACAGGCTCTGAAATTGAGGCAATAATTAGTAGCCTACCAACGAAAAAAAATTCCAGGACCAGATGGATTCATAGCCGAATTCCAGCAGTGGTACAAGGAGGAGCTGGTACCATTCCTTCTGAAATTATTCCCATCAATAGAAAAAGAGGGGATCCTCCCAAACTCATTTTATGAGGCCAGCATCATCCTGATACCAAAGCCGGGCAGAGACACAACAGAAAGAGAATTTTAGACCAATATCCCTGATGAACATCAATGCAAAAATCCTCAATAAAATACTGGCAAACCGAATCCAGCAGCACATCAAAAAGCTTATCCACCATGATCAAGTGGGCTTCATCCCTGGGATACAAGGCTGGTTCAACATATGCAAATCAATAAACATCATCCAGCATATAAACAGAACCAATGACAAAAACCACATGATTATCTCAATAGATGCAGAAAAGGCCTTTGACAAAATTCAACAACCTTCATGCTAAAACTCTCAATAAATTAGGTATTGATGGGACGTATCTCAAAATAATATGAACTATCTGTGACAAACCCACAGCCAATATCATACTGAATGGGCAAAAACTGGAAGCATTCCCTTTAAAAACTGGCACAAGACAGGGATGCCCTCTCTCACCACTCCTATTCAACATAGTGTTGGATGTTCTGGCCAGGGCAATCAGGCAGGAGAAAGAAATAAAGGGTATTCAATTAGGAAAATAGGAAGTAAAATTGTCCCTGTTTGCAGTTGACATGACTGTATATTTGGGAAACCCCATTGTCTCAGCCCGAAATCTCTTTAAGCTGATAAGCAATTCAGCAAACTCTCAGGATACAAAATCAATGTGCAAAAGTCACAAGCATTCTTATACACCAATAACAGACAAACAGAGAGCCAAATCATGAGTGGACTCCCATTCACAATTGCTTCAAAAAGAATAAAATACCTAGGAATCCAACTTACAAGGGATATGAAGGACCCCTTCAAGGAGGTCTACAAACCACTGCCCAATGAAATAAAAGAGGACACAAACAAATGGAAGAGCATTCCATGCTCATGGGTAGGAAGAATCAATATTGTGAAAATGCCATACTGCCCAAGGCAATTTATAGATTCAATGCCATCCCCATCAAGCTACCAATGACTTTCTTCACAGAATTGGAAAAAACTACTTTAAAGTTCATGTGGAACCAAAAAAGAGCCCGCATTGCCAATACAATCCTAAGCCAAAAGAACAAATCTGGAGGCATCAGGCTACCTGACTTGTTGATGTTATTATTGTTTAGAGAGACAGCTTTGATCAGCAGTCTCCTACAACATGTGTAGATCTGCTGTGTGTGTGTATGGGGAAGGATTTAAGAAGTATAAGGCCTGATCTCTTGTTCCCATGATACTTTTAGTGTCCTTGTTGTCATAAGACTATCATATGCAGAAGTATTTCCATCTTGGACACTGTTGAGCAACAGTGAACTGTGCCTATTTAGAAGGGATTAAAACCAGGCAATAGGTTTATAAATATTAAAGCTGTGTTTAAAGTTGTTTCCCTTTTTGAAAACTTGACTTTTTGGCTTAGTAATATGGTTATTACTGAAAGAAACAGATTAGCAATATATTGCCTTTTTTTTTTGCCTTGCCACTATGCAGAGAAATGCTATAAAATTGTGAGGTATTATTTTTGGCATTGCTATTATGACTGTAATTGGTCTCATGCTTGACATCCTATAATGGCCTCATATTCATTAGAATAAAATCTAAATTTCTCATAATAGTCCACACATTTCTATGTGGTCTAGCTTTTACCTTCTTCTTCTGAAACTGCCTGTTTGGCCACTATACTTCATTTTTTTTCCTCTTTCAGGTTCTTAAACATTCCAATTTTTTTCCAACCTCAGTACCTTTGCATATACCTTTTCTTCTGCCTGGAAGACTTCATTTCTTATTTCTAAGTTGTTTCCAAGACTGCCTCTGTCTCTTTCTTCAAATCTCAGCCTCAATACCAACACATCAGACAGACCATCACCAAACTATTCAAATTAGAACTCTCATTCTCTAACAGAGTTCTCTCTTTAGTTCCTTTATAGTTCTAATCACAGTATTCTGTATAATTATGCCAGCCATCTCATCACTTGCATATTAACAAAATATCCATTAACCAAAAGCCCCATGAAAGCTGGGATTGATTTTATGCACCTTTGATAACTTAGTACCCAGGACAGTATCTGATGCACTGTGGTCTCCTAATATTTGTTGAATGAAAGAATGAATAAAGGAAGGAGAAAAGGGGAGAAGAGGGTGGAAAAAGAGAAGGAAGAGAAGGAGGAGAA
Organism: Pongo abelii; assembly: GCF_028885655.2. NCBI lineage: Eukaryota > Metazoa > Chordata > Mammalia > Primates > Hominidae > Pongo > Pongo abelii. Next base: position 79,006,397 of record NC_071990.2, on the reverse strand, counting down.
AAAAAATCTGCTTCTTTTTCAAGATATGGCATGAAAGAGAAATGAGGAAGAATTTTTCCAGTACATGAGGCAGATTTGTTGCCTTTTTTATATGGTTATCCCCAACACTGTACCTGGCACTTAGTGATGGTTTAGAAAAGGTATGAAAAAGTAGTAATGGATGAATGAAAAACCATATCACTCTTTAGTCTATGTCTCAAGTAGATACAACCTGAAAAAATTAGATGTCTTCAAGAAGAAATCCTGAAAAACTAATGATAGGTGGTTCTACGATGGCAGGCTACATAATAACAACCCCTGGATCAATTTGCACCATTCTTTGATGCTGTGAAGTTGAAACAGTTTCAGTTTTAATAATAAATAGAAAGGGCATTTTATATGTATTTGTGACATTGGGAGATATTTCCATCAAAATGTAGATTTTCATTTTTTCTTTAATATCTATGTGTATAAGCCTACTTATGCCAAGATGAAAAAATATTTAAAATGTGCCACTTTGAAAAAAATGTAAAAGTTTTGAGAGTTGTTTTGGTGTTGTTAAGTCCAGTTTCAGCTTTGTTTATTTCCAAATAACACTGAAATATGGAAACACTAAAAAAAATTATTGAGATTGTATGTTGGCTTTGGTTCTTTTACTTGCACTCTTTGTATCTGCCCAACATCGAAAACCCTAATTGGCATTTAGCAACTCTGGAGACTAAAAGAATTAAGGAAGCCTTGTCTGTTTCTTCCAGCTGTATAGTATCATTAGTTGCATATAAATTGGTGTCAGTTTGTGACAGAATTCCTTATATTTGCTTTATCATATAAAAAAAAGAAACTTTTTTAAGATGAGTAAAATTACTCCTAAGGTGTACTTTGGGGGCAGACTGGCATTAGAAACACTCATGGCACCGAGGGACAGCTCATGTTACTTTATGGAGGTCTTACTTGTCCCTGAACCTAATACTTTTCTCCTCCTCACTTAGAGTCTGGGAAATCTAATCTCTTGATGTCCCAACAGCCTGAAGATTCCATGTTTTGAAAGATGTGGAATGCAAGGTATCTCAAGGATGTGTTATTAAAATAAAAGCAAAATCCATTAACAGTGGCTACTCTGAACCAGAATGTAGCTTTTTAAGTTCTACACTAGTCCAAAACTATATTTCTCAATGGCCTTACAAAACCCCAAATACTTCCTTTTTATCTTGTTTTTTTGAGATGGAGTCTCACTCTGTCACCCAGGCTAGAGTGCAGTGATGTGATCTCAGCTTACTGCAACCTCCTTCTCCCTGGTTCAAGGGATTCTCATGTCTCAGCCTCCAGAGTAGTTGGGACTACAGGCACCCACCATCACACCTGCTTAATTTTTGTATTTTTTTTTTTAGTAGAGACAAGGTTTCGTCATATTTACCAGGCTGGTCTCGAACTCCTGACCTCAAGTGATCCACCCTCCTCGGTCTCCCAAAGTGCTGGGATTACAGACGAGCCACTATGCCCGGCACAAATCCCAAGATACTTCTATGACGAGGTTTTCCATTGTCCAACCAAGTTATCTTTTTCTCATCTCTCTAGGAAAACACTTAGCTTTCATGTACGACTCTAGATACTAGCAAGGGGAACCTGGGAAATCTGTTTGATTTGGCTAGAGTGCTAATTTCTCTTAGGAGTGCAAAGCTTTCATTAAAAGATGTAAGATCTAGTTCTGTGTCTTAGAAACTATACTGTTTACAGTTTGCTGCCTCTGAAAGCCAGTAGCTTGCCTGAGGACCTGGGCCTATGTCTGTTATTAACATGTTGATGTACCGTGATCAGCAAGAAAGTATACTAATGTTAAGCCGAAACAATGCAGGATGAATAGTTCTGTGCAAAGGGTGAGGGTGAGGAAGCTGGTATGGGTTTGAGTTGTGATCAGATCAGAAAAGCCCTCTGTGTCTCTTATAAATAGAAAGGCTCCAGTATTGCTGGTATGGGATAAATCAGAAAGAAGGGAACATAGAGGCTACAGGCACTCTTGAGAACAGTCATGGGAGCTGAGCCCTGAAGAGCCACAGGGATGGAGCTGCCTAGGACCTTGGGAGTCCACCCCTTGCATTAGTGTGGCCTGGATGTGAGACATGAAGTCAAAATAGATTATTTTGGAGCTTTGAGATTTAATGACTGCCCTGCTGGGTTTTGGACTTGCAAGGGTCCTGTAGACCCTTTGTTTGGGCCAATGTCTCCCTTTTGGAAAGGGAATGTTTACCTAACGCCTGTACTCTCATTGTATCTTGGAAGTAACTAACTTGTTTTTGATTTTATAGGCTCATAGGTGAAAGGGACTTGCCTTGTCTCAGATGATACTTTGGACTGTAGACTTTTGAGTTAATGCTGGAATGAGTAAAGACTCTGGGGAATGTTGGGAAGGCTTGATTCTGTTTTGAAATGTGAAAAAGCATGAGATTTGGGACAGGCCAAGGGTAGAATGACATGGTTTGGCTCTGTGTTCCCATCTAAATCTCATGTTGAGCTGTAATCCCCAATGCTGTGGGAGGGATCTGGTGGGAGGTGATTGGAACATGGAGGTGGTTTCTAATGGTTTAGTGTCATCCCCCTAGTGCTGTCTCATGATTGAATTCTCATGAGATCTGGTTGTTTAAAAGTGTGTCACACATTTCCCTTTGCTCCCGCTTCCACCTGCTCCAGCCATGTAAGATGTGCCAGCTTTCCCTTTGCCTTCTGCTATGATTTTAAGTTTTCTGAGGCTTTCTTGGCCATGCTTCCTGTACAGTCTGTGGAACCATGAGCCAATTAAACCTTTTCTTTATAAATTACCCAGTCTCAGGTCATTCTTTACAGCAATGTGAGAACAGACTAATACAGAAGTCAAATAAATTAAAAAAAAAAAAAAAACTTCTCACATTTTCTGTTGTCCTAAATAGAAACAGAAGAGAGTCAAGATGTTTTGAATGATTTCTGCTAAGTTTTAATAAGTAATGAAGTTAAAATCTATCTCTGCTGAAGAAGAGAGATGATCTTACATCAAGGTTTGCATCAAAAGTCACTTAGAGTAGCAAATTCTTGTCATATCCAAGACTTGTCAATCACCAGCTGTCAAGAGTGTTCATCCTATCTCTTAGCTGAAGGTACAAACCTTGTTGGATGAAAGCACTTTATTTCCCTTGAGGAAAAATGATACATAGTTGTCTTTTTTGTCTGTGTAAAGAACTAAAAAACACTCGTAATCTTTTATTTTGGCAAGGTATTGAGATAACTTATTTGAAAATAACAAAGGGCAGAGATTTTTTTAAAAATGTTTATGAATTTTGCATGGGGAGAGAATCCCTATGGAGTCATTCTGCCGATTTTCTTTTGGAGATTAGATTTCTTGAGTCCAAAAAAGAAGCAAAATCATCTTTAGTTACTCACTTTGCTCATTTAAAAAATCAAATATGTTAAACATTCAAAATATTTTTTGGGGGGGGTTCTCTGACTGACAAGTTCAGTATGTGAATTATATAAAAATTGGTTGCAAAACAATTTAATTATATATTCACTTTTTCTGTTATCCTCCATGCCAAGAGAAGAAAGAGAAGAGAAGAGCACAGTAGTTAAGCACTGTAGTCTAATCTTTATTTTACATTGGGGAAAAATAGATTTTCATAATCCCATCTCAGAATTTGTTTTCAACCTGCAACTTTGTACAAATTTACAGATCTATGCCTCCAGAAATTAAGGTTAATAATCTTCCCAATACAAAACACTAAACATGCTGGAAAAAATGTAACTTAAGACTTTAAAAACCATTAAACCATTAATATATATCTCTTTAATGGTTTAAAAATCATCAAACCGTGAATATATATCTCTGCTGAAAGAAAGGAAGGTTAATAATCTCCCCAACACAAAATACTAAGCATGCTGGAAAAAAATGCAACATATGACTTTAAAAACCATTAAACCATTAATATATATCTCTGCTGAAAGAAAGAAAGGAAATCCTCAGAGAATAAAAAAGAAGTGGGCAACTACAAAATGGGGTCAAAATCACAAGCTAATCCTGGGCTACCTTGAGGATATTTGGCTATACTGAGAACTTAAAGCCTTGGGTTTTAAAGTCTTTGAAGAAGACACGAGAAAAGTCTTGGACCCAAAACAGTGAGGGGAAAGGCACTCCTACTTAATGTTCATTGTATCCAAATCCTACAACTTTAGTGAAACTGAAAATAAAATTGACCAAATAACAGAGAAAAATGATACTGGAACTTCCCATTGTTGGACTTGCTCCAACTACAGAAGACCATAGCTACAGGCTTGTCCTCATGGAACTGCAGCAAAACTCTGTCTCTCGGCACGGCCCAGAAAATCCCACAGTGAGAAGTAAATTCAAAGTAGTCCTACCCTGATAATGTCCTCTTTTGCTCAGCTAAAGCTATCTCACATCCTTCCTGGATAATTTGCCCTCAATTTAGGCCTCTTTTGGATCTTAAATATGAGTTTTATTCCTCAAATCACAAAATACGACACAATAATTCACTATAAGCAAGAGTTAGTCAAAATGATAAATTATAGAATTGGAACAATGATAATTTAAATAATTTGGAATTACCAGATTCAAAATATAAAATAACAGTGATTAAAATATTTAAACAAAAAAAGAATTTAAAATATGATCAAGGAAAGGAAAGCTATCAAAACATATATGATATTTACTTTAGACAACTAAATATGTCATTTAGAAATAAAAATAATACAAATTTAAAAGTCAATGGAACCAATAAACAGCTAATAAGACAAGCGAAGAGAATATTGTTGAGCTGGATATTATATATGAAGAAATTAGCCAGAAACAGAGAAGAGACATATAGTGGGTTAATATAGAAAAACTATTGAGACATAGCAGGCAAAATAGATCAATTCTATGTCTTATTGAAGTTACAGGAGAGAAAAATAAAAGAATTGGTAGAAATCAATAGCTGAATATATAAATACTGAGTTTTATATGGATTGATATAAGACACAGACTATTCAGATTCAAAAAACATAAGACCCACAGAAAGACAAATATAAAAAATGTACATTTGGATACATTATAACTAAACTTTATGTATACCAAAGTAGAAGATTTTTTTATAGTATTTATTTTAAAAAGAAAAAAAGGAAAGACAAATTACCTACAATAATTAGAATGACACCTGATTTCTTAGCAGAAAAATGTAAGCCACAAAGGTGGGATAATATACTCAAAATACTAGAAATAAAAATACCTTGTCAATCTTAATTGTGTTCTCAAATGAACTTTCACTTAGTAATAAGGATAAAATAGATGTATTTTTATTAAAAAAATGAATAGAGTTAGTTTTTATTTGACTCTTTTTGGAAGAAATTTAAATGTGTTCAGGAAAAAGGGAAAGAAATCCAAAAGGTAATACTGAGAAAAAAATAGAAGACAAAGGGAGTAAGTACTGCTATTGCGAAGTGATTATAATTAGACATACAGCAGGTATTACTAATAAGAAAATACTATAAATAACTTTATATTGGTAAGTTTGAATACAGATAAAATTTACGTGTTCCAAGAAAAATAAAATTTATCATTATAAATTTAAAAAATGCAAAATTGGGTAATTTTGTAACAATTAGGGAAACTGAATCAGTGGTTGAAATCTCACAAAGTATCCTAGATGATATCAATTTTATAATATTTCAGAGAGTAATAATGCAAAACACTCCAACTCATTTTATGGTGCTAGTTATACTTTGCAAAGTCATACAAGTACTGTATAAAAATGACAGCTACATTTTATTTCAAAGATATTAGTAATCTGAATTCTGCAGAATCTAAAACAATAGTTTGATAGTTAATTGTGTGTGTCAATTTGAGTGAGCTAAGGGTTGCCCAGATAGCTGGTAAAACATTACTTCTGGGTGTGTCTGTGAGGGCCTTTCAGAAAGAGATTAGCATTTGCATCAGTAGACTGAGTAAAGAAGACCAATCTAGGCAGGTATTATCTAATCTATTAAGAGCATGCATAGCACGAGAAGGCAAAGGAAGATGAAATTCTCTGTCTCTCTTTTTGAGCTGGAACACCATACTTTTGTCCTTGGACATCAAAAGTTTCTAGTTTTAGGACCTTCGGACTTCAGGCCTTACATCCATTCTCCTGGTCCTTAAGTCTTTGGCCTCAGACTGGGAATTACATCATCAGCTCTGCCGGTTCTCAGGCTTTAAGACTCAGACTAAGTTATATCATCAGCTTTCCTGGGTCTCCAACTTACAGATGATGGTGTATAATTGACGGTGCATAATGGAACTTCCTGGTCTCCATAACTGCATGAATCAATTCCCATAATCTCATCATTATATACACACACACATTGTACATACACATGTACATGAATTCACATAATTTGCAAAATACATATATGTACATATATAGAATATATAGAATAATATGTAATTATATGGAGAGAATATACATAAAGTATATAGATAGATATTGAATAATAATATATGCTTTCCTAAAATAGAAATACATATGTATATATGTATTCTGTGAATTCTGTTTCTTGGGAAAACCCTGATTAACACAGATAGTAATAAGACACAAATTATTGTGGAATAATTTTCTTCAATAGTACAAAAATGGTATAACATGAATTTCTAGGTAGTTTATAACATATGAAACAAAAATGGTGATATAAGATTTATCTTTTAAAAGTGGAAAAAGTCAAAGATATTACCATAAATTTTTTTTCACCATCACACTTGTCCTAGCCAGCACGTTAGACAAGAAAAATAGACTAAGAATAGGAAAGAAACACACAAACCTGTTTTTATTCAAAGACAATGTGAATATACCATAGTAACCCCCAGAGAATCTCCAGTATAATTTTTGAACTTGAGTAAAATCAATGAATTTGCTTATGTAACATCAACACATACACACACACATACATACATACCAATTAGATTAATCTATTCCGGTAACAAACTTTCAAGAAATGTAGTTTAAAAAATAGTATTTAAAATATCAACAGAATAAACAATACATAGGAATACATTTAACAAAAGTTGTAAACAATCTTTATGAAGAAAATGCAAAATTCTAGTGTAAAAAGATGTAAATAAATGGAAGTTATATTCATGGATAAAAATACTGTAGCACAGGTGTTAGTTTTTCACAAATTGGTCTCTTTTAAATACAATTAAAAACAAAATTATGTCAAAATTAGAATCTTGCAAATATCTTTAATTCGTATAAGGCAACAAGGAAACACCAACAACCAAATAGAAAATGGACAATTCATAGAATCCAAAACAGAATAGCCAAAAACATAATTAATAAATTCGATCTCCCTAATAATTCGATTTTCCTAATAATTAGGAAAACACTAAGCATTGCCATGTTGAAATACAATTTCATGCCCGTCAGATTAATAATTGATAAATATTTAAGTAGAATAGTAATACATGATTTACAAAGATGGGAAGATTAGTATTCTTATGCCTTCCTGAATTTGAATAAATTAGTTCAACTGCCTTGGAGAACAATCTAGCTATCTTCAGGAAGTTGATAGTGTGTTCACGCCATTATTTAGCAATTCTACTACTAGGTACATGTACAAGGGTCTTTATATTAGTAATATTTGTAATAGAAACAAATTAGAAATACTCTAAATGCTCATAAACTGGAGAATAGGTTTTTAGATATTTGTATAATTGAATACCATAAAGAATCAAAGTATGAATAAACAAGAGCTAGATATATCAATGTTGATAAAACTTTCAAACATGAGTGCAAATAGATCTACAGGTTATAATTCAATTTATAGAAAGTTTGAAAATAGGCAAAACAATACCACATATTGTTTAAGAATGTATCCATATTAAGTAAATACATGAAGTATGGAATTTACAAACAGGAAATTGAATAAATAGTAATAAAAAGGGAAAACAATGCTTTTGAGGTGGAGTTCATAGGGGGCTTCAATTGTATTGGGGATGTTTTATTTCCAAAATGGCATAGTGAGTACATGGGTGTTAACTTTATTAAGACCTATACTTTTTTGGTATGTCTTAAGTATTCCTTAAAATAGGAAACTGTTCCTTTCCTTAAAATAGGAAAGTGTTCCTTTCCTTCTGTCATATGAAGTTGTATATACAGGAAAGAGGAGGAGTGTAAAAGAAAGGTGAGTGAAGGGAGGTTGAAGAGAAAGAAAAAGATGGAAGGGAGAAGAGGTTACAGAGCTAGGAATAATATCTGACTTCATATTCCTGCACAAGTTGTGGAGTGATAACTGAATTTAAATTCCAGCTCAAACATTTAGTAGCAGTATGATCTAGGGCAGTTTACTGAACTCCTCTAAACCTTATATTCTTATCTGTAAAATACAGTACTTATAGTACCTACCTCAACAGGTTGCTATGGTGATAAAACAATGAAATATGAATAAAGCATTTAGCAAAGTTTCTATCATATATTGTGTGCAATTAATCCTAGTAACTATTATTTTAATATCTTATGCCACTACTCAAATCACATCTCCTTCCCTTAGCAACACCTTCTATTTGGTAGCTGAAACACAGTCTGTAAACTATTTTGACATAATTATTTCATCTAACAGCACCTGAAGAGACAGGAAAGCTATCCTGGAGATTAAGTAGCCTGTATAAAGTCTTCAACCTGTGAGGATAAGATCTGGGTCTTGAAACAACTTTTCTTGTCCCCAAATCAGTATTCTTTCCAGTCCACTGTTAAAATAGAGTGTCAGATCATAATAATGACAGAACAAACTTTTTGTGGAAATAAGATACAAATTATAAACAAGATCTAAGGCCATGCCAGGCAGGGGTTAGGTCATGCACCCCCACACTTAATAAACTACGTTCTCATTGCCACAAGGTTTTTCTTTTTTTCCAGTAGCTGAATAATCACTGGCCTTGAGATAAGCAATGTCAAAACAATTGCAGCTCACCAACCACCAGACACTGACTAATCGACCCTTACGTTCCACAAGCCATCAATACAGCTTTGATTTGACAAGAGATTAATTTCAGTAACTTTCTTCTGAGAAGACACTACCAGCAATGGACTGGTTCTGACCAGTTTACAGAGACTGTGCACTGAGTTTCTTTGTGTCCCTGTTTCACCTTTTGACATTTAGAAATTGATTTGACTGCATTTTAATGTTGTCTCCACCCCAAAGTGAAACATGGATCATATGTAACAAACATGTTTATTCTGTATGCTTGTGTTACAACCTCCTTTGTGAATCTTTGAATCTTCATGTCTCTTCCTGTAGTCTGTTGAATATGTATACTTGGACAACCTGTTCAGCATACATTCTTGTCTCGTCGTTTCCTCCATCAAAATACTTAATTTTGATCTCTGCTGGAGGATACACTTTCCAGCCTGTCAGAATGGCCACCCTGTAGGCTGCAACCTTTTATAAGAAACAAAGTCTCCTTTCCAAATTTATATACCTCATGATTATTCATTGATAGCATCATGACTGTCACCCTTAGTAGGTGGTAACTTCCATGTGGATAGAGAATATAATTTAGTCTGTTTTGTTGTATATTCATCATAGCACCTTTCTCAGAATTCTTCAGTGTATGACCCATCCAAATTGAAATTGGTTCAGGAAAATAACATGAACAATTTTCACCACAATGGATTTTGAATTTCCTTAAATTACTGGTGTTTCTCAAATATTTTAAAGCAAGAATGAAAATAGTAGGGCAAAACTGAAAAACACTTATTTGTGGCAGAGGTTTAAGTGTCATCAACACTTAACAATAAAAAAGGACTTGCTTAATAAATTTCAGGGCTACAGAGTTGCTCTCTCTATAGTGGTGAATTAGAGTTACACAAGAAAGAATTAAAATACTAATTTAGGCATTGAGAAGGAAGTTAATCACAGTGTGATTGAAGGACAAGGCAGATTAGACTGAACCGAAACAAAGACATGCAAAATGAAAAGACTGAAGTTTCTAGGTGTTGCATGAAATCTCTCATAGAGGAAACAGGCCTCATACAGTTCAAAACAGAGCCCAGGTGCAGGCCCCTAATGTGTGTGTGCAGTCTTCCATGATTTAAAAAAAAAAAAAAGACTCCTTTATTAATGCTGAAAAAATGGATTCCAAAGCAATGCCCTTATCTTCCAAACACCCACAATATGATGACAAAACCTGAGAAACAGAGACAGGTATGAAGACTTGAAAAACAAATTACTGTCCTTTAGGTGACCCACCAAAATGTTATTTAAATGACAGTGATGGAGATTAAGAGTCTGTGGAGCCAGGGCATAAGGAAGGACAAGAACCAAATTGTCTTGCTGATGGTTTTCCATGTGATAGAGTAGAATCTATCTGCAAATATTTTCTCAGTCAAAAAAATAGGAGTGATATTTACCAATTTTATTAATTCAGAAAGTAATAAAATGGATGTAAACAATAAAGCAATAACTATATGTTAACTATGACTCACATTCTTGCATTTTATATTCATAGACAGTGTTAATGCTAATAACTGCATATAAATGTGGATAACTGAAAAATGTATAACTAATATTTCTTTGCACAAAACACACACACTGCATGCAGTGAATGGACACAATGATACTATAAAATATTCAGAATCTACCCTTGACTTTCTCTAAAGGATTTTACATATTATTGGGATAGTAATTGAAATTTCTTATAGGAATAATTACAGATATAGGTATTGCTAGGTGGAAAAATATTTTCATTGTACAGAGATTTCTGTTATAATGGCATATTTTGAAATGGGATTTGACATGTATGGTGAGAAATAGCTCTTCTAAAGCCATATCCCGAATCCAAACACTGAAGAAGATAATTTAATTTTTCCATGTTGAGTAGAGGCAATCATTCATCTTACTTCACTTTTCACTGTGAAGAGATCAGATCTCAACTGACTGAGAACTTCTATAGAAAACTGTTTGAAAGGGAGTTGGGGTGTTGTTCTACCATGTTAAATGCTGGTTCCTAAGGGAGACATTTATCTTCCCTGCTTCAGAAGTCATCAGACATCTGTAAGTGGGACTAGACATTCTGGCTGATTCGCAAAGCTTTAATTCATTGCTCACTTAGGGAATGTAGTATTAATGCAATTGCAGGTTTAATGGAAAAAGTGAAACAGAGCAACAGTGTAGGACGTATACTATTGGCATTCCTAATCAGTGATATTTATTTGCCGTAACTCTAGGTTTATCGTTTTATGGTTATTCAACAAGGCACAATCCATGAGCAGAAAGTGTTATCCACATCAAAAATGTGGAGGTATCATTGTAGAGTGAAAAAAAAATATTGTGGGGAAATTTTTCTTAGTTAATTGGTAAGGAAACTGAGTCTCAGAGTAGTAAAGAGACGTGCCCATTGTAGAATTTTTAGGACACGTATTTTAATGAGAAAAAGTCAATCATAATCTCACCACACAGAAGAAGCCTTCATTAGCATCTTAGATTTTTAAAAAATTGGAAATAGCTTCTTTTACTTAACAGTTATCTGCCTATAAACTTGAGTTCATAATAAACATAATGAATATTTCTTATTGCAAAATATGACTTTAGTGGTTTCATAGTGTTGTATTGTATAAATGCATGGTAAAATACCTAAGTAGTCACTTTTTTGTGTAAATTTAGCTTTCCACCCCCCCCCGAGTCAAGAAGATTCAGATCTTCTTGAGCACATCTGAATACATTTTCTTAGGGTTTCCTTAGGAGAAGTTTTTGAAGTGGAACAATTGGGTTTAAGTTACAAACATTTCTGAAATATCTGAAATATCATTGTTACTATATTTATTCATTTATTGTTTCTTTTAACAGATGTTTAGGAGGCCTTTTGATGTGCAAAATGCTGTGCTCAATGCAACTCTGAATATGAGAATACCATGTACATCAAGGGATTTACACTTGATTAAAGGAAATGTACAAATAAACAGGCAATTAAAATTCAGAAAGACAACAGCAATATTGGGGTACTATTACTCATGAGATGAAATGGGTAAATATAAATAGTTTTAGGCCCAGGGTTACAAGGTCATGGGAAAGAAAACAAATTTCATATGAAGCAAAGTAAGGTTCTCAGGAAAAAGCCACATTTCAGTTAGAGAGATGAAGAATACCAGAGATTTTTCTGATGATGAATTATGAATTCCAATGGGCACAGTGAGAGTTTCAGGATTTAAGAAAGAAGAAAAGAAGGGGAGATGGTGCAGCCTTATTTGCATAGAGAAGGAGAGAAAGAAGTAATGAGAATTGGAGTTTCTGTGTGACAGCATAACCCGAATCCAAAAGCACAAACAGATTAGTCCCAGTGGTGAGTGGACTGTGGCTATTTGATAGAGATGGGATACTGTGCAAAGACTTTCTTCACCCCAGATGAGGTGGCGATTTTCTTTAAAGCACTTTGAATATTAGATAAGTAAGGATATTTTATGAAAATTAAACTATTATTTCCTTTCATGATTAATCAGCATGACCTTCCCTCCTATGGTATATTGCCTAATTTTGCAGCGTTTGAAGGCATCTTGCAGCTCTGGATTTAAAAGAGAAAGAGTGATTCAATAGGAAAGAAACCTATTCTTCACTGTCACTCTGGGACACTTTCCCTACTATAGTTGTATATTAAAAGGATGGCTCCCTCTGATGATGCTCAGAGTTCCTAACTTTTCACTCTGTCTACCGGTAAGCATGAACACCAGGGTTGGCAGTAGGACAACTGAGATCCCCAGCTGAAATCAGCTGTATCTGTGGCCAAGAAGGGCTGAATTTTGTTGGTAAATATATCCAAGAAATGAGCAAAATCCATACTGATGTAAATGTTGTTACTGATGTAACAAAAAATAATTTTTCAATGAATTTTTATACAGTAATTATAAATATAACATCAAAAATCGGGCATGTGGTACTGAGATTCCCAATGAATCCTCTGTGTGGCAGACATATTTCTTCCTTTCCCTATTGTGTTGTAACAGCCCTACTTTGTCCTCATGACCAGGGTCATTTTTTTCCAGGATAATGTTACTATTCCTTGGATGCCTCTCTCTTGGCTGCTAGATTCCTGCCATGTCTATTGTATATATGTTTGCTTTGTGAATCAGGAATTTTACACACGCAGAGTATAGGGTTGTGGGGGTGAGAATCTCAAAATGTCCAAGTTGGCCATGGAGAGTGAGGCCAAGGAAGGTCTCTACAACTTCTACTCTTTCAATCTTGGACTTTAATGGTGAAAAATAATAATAACAACAAAAAATGGCTGCTGATTTAGAATATATAATGCATCCTGGAAGATAGTGCCTTATCTCTGCATGTTATGAACTCAAGCCTAACTCCTCAGCTTTAAAAGGTCATTCCATTTACTGTATCAGATACTGTGATATGTTATAGGTTATATGGTTATAGATACTGTGATAACTATAGACCAGTAGATCCCATGTTCACATGACTGATTTTCATCTTCTTTTCTGTAAAGTTTGTTGTTTGGTACATCACAGTGTTAAGTGGGCTGCAGTGTCAGAAAATTAAACACTAAGTCCTGAGGCAGTGGTACTTGTTCAAGCACTACAGGCAGAAGAGGAATATGTCCTCCCTGCCCTTTCCAAGGTGGAAGGGTTTCAATGTAATCAACTTGACACCAGGACATTATTGACCTAATAGAGAGATGATGCCATTTTGGGAATACAGTGTTATCTCTCCAGATGGCAGGTTGGACATTTAATTGTTGTGGTAGCTAAGTTAGCCTTGGTGAGTAGAGACTTATGTGTGGCCCACAGATAAATCCTCATCCCTGCATTCATAATATTCCATTTATCTTTCCATTGTGACAACACTAGGGTGGAAGATGACAGAAAGTTGGCTAACATCAAATGGTTGAATCACTGTGTCTACTTGGTTATTTAGTGCCTTTTCTAGTGGCAGATGTTCTCTGGCTGGCAATTACATACAGCACAAAAAATTTCACATCTTGTGACCAATTTTATAGATTATCCACGTGCCTCTTGTCCCTAACCTTCCAATTTTTTTCCTTCCTGGAAAGGCAAGCCATTCTCTACTCTCCATAAAACCATATATATTATTCCCTTCCTGCCACTTCTTTATACATGAAATTGATGACCAAATGTACTACCCAAAGCACTTCCCTTTGGAATAACTGCCCTACTGATGTATTTCAAGGACCTCACTGATTAATATAATGCAGCAGTACTTCATTTTGGCATATGCCCCATACAGAGCTGAGCCATCTGTGAAGCAACCTTACTGTATTACCTCTTCCATCAGTTGTGTACTGAGGAAGAAGTGCTAATAATACAGTGGTAAACAACAAGGTTCTATGTAGTATATGTTTGATCTCTGGTCCTATACTGCCCAATCCTGAATGTATCATTTTCATTTAATGGTGGATTAGTGTTAGCCTGCCCAAATATTACTTAATGGACCTGACCAAATCCAACTAATGCAGTTCTGACTGCATGCTAACTTGATCTTTCTCTATCAGGGCCCAGTAGAATAACCGTGACTGTTCCTTCAATGATGTATATAACTCTCTGTTAAAGATGGAACACTTTTTTTAGTACTTACTGTATAAGTCTGTTTTCATACTGCTAAAAAGCACTACCTGAGACTGGGTAGTTTATAAAGAAAAGAGGTTTAATTGACTTACAGTTCCTCATGGCTGGGGAGGCCTCAGGAAACTTACAATCATTGTGGAAGGTGAGGGAAAAGCAAGGCATGTTTCACATGGCAGCAAGAGAGATACAGAGTGAGGGGGGTCCTGACAAACACTTTTAAGCCATCAGATCTTACAACAACTCACTCACTATCATGAGAACAGCATGAAGGAAACCTCCCCCCATGATCCAATCACCTCCCACCAAGTCCCTCCTTCTACACATGGGGATTACAATTTGAGATAAGATTTGATTGGGGACACAGAGCCAAACCATTTTATTTATTTATTTTTGACACAGGGTCTCACTCTGTTACCTAGGCTGGGGTGCAGTGGTATGATCATGACTCACCGCAGCCTTGACCTCCCAGGCTAAAATGATCCTTTTGTCTCAGCCTCCCAAGTAGCTGGGACTATAGGTATGTATCACCATGTCCAGCTAATTTTTTTTATTTTAATTTTTTTTGTAGAACTGGATCTCACTATGTTGCCCAGGATGGTCTCAAACTCTTGGGCTCAAGTGATCCTTCCATCTTGGCCTCCCAAAGTGCTGGGATTACAGGCATGAGCCACCACAACTGGCAATATGGAACACTTCTGCTCCAGAACCCTAAAGGCCTCAGTTTTGATTCTCCTATTGGGACTTGCCATAAATTTTATGCAACAAAAATTTCCATCACAGCTCCCTCTAAGACTGTAGAGTCTGCTGTTTCATATGGCTCATTTGATAAGGCTGCTTGCACAACAGCTTGAACCTTTTCCAGTATATCTTCTTTTATGTGCCCTGTTAAAAGCTGGCCATCTTCCATGTCACTTGGTAAATGTGTTGGAACCATTATTCCAAGTGTGGATTATATTGCCTCTAGTACTTGAAGAGGCCTGTCTCTCAGTGGTGGAAGATGTAGAATGCACTAATTTGAATTTTACTTTGGGAGAGAATGCTAATGGTCCCATGGTTCTGATCATGGGACCATTAAATATTCATTGGTGATGTAGTAATCTAAATATTTGTAGAATTTTTTATGTAACAACTAAATAAAAGTGGACCACATTTACCTTACCAAAGATTCCAATATGTTTGTCATTTATTTTCTTTTTCTGATTAAAATTAGTCATCTTTAAAGTAGACCTGTGTGATGTTCTGCAGAAAGTCCTGATAGATGGCCCAGGTAACTATGGACTATTGTATGACAGAGGACAGGAGCATTAAAATAGCTTTTGGGCAAGATTTTTAAAATATACTGTTGTTTCTTTCATTTAATGTGAACTCTGTTTCTCTTTTCTGATAGTTTTGGAAAAATAAAGCATATAGCATCACATTATGTTCCTAAAGCCATGCTAAACTGCTCTTGCAAAGATACCACACCTGCATAACAGTTGCAACTGAGATTACAATTTGATTGAGTTTTCAATAGCCCACTGTCATCCTCCAGGATCCACTTGGTTACTGAAAAGGCAGAGACTGGTGAATCGAAAGGGGTTCTGATGGGAAGCATCATCCCTGTATTCCTTGGGTGTTTAAGAGTGGCATTAATTTCTATCACTCCTTCTGAACAGTGTTGGGCTGCAGTTGTTCAACCTACATGGATCCACATGATTGTTCTGAAATACAATAATGTTTTTTCTTTAGCATCTTGGCCAAAGGATGAAGTTTCAGAGGTTTCTATTTGACTTTCCCTTCTATAATAATTCTTAACCTTCAGAGTAAGAAACTAATATGGAGACTTTTGCCAACTATTAAGTATTCCCCATCCAATAATATTTGGGGACAGAAAAAATGGACACTGTGGACCCAATGGATCCACTGTGAGTTGGATTGGTGCCAGGGCTTCACACGATTCTCATATAAGTCTTTTCTACCTCCTCTCCCTCCACTACTCTAATAGGAGAGCCATGGTGGCATTTCGGGTCCTTAGGTCACTTTGAACCATATCTCCTATAGTCTTTGAAATGTCTAGGTATTCTCCATTCTGCAGTGTATGTTCACACAAGAAGTAACCATAATATCCTTTGTGGAAGAACTGGAAGAATCATTATTGTGAAAACTTGCTGTGGTATTGTAGGGCCCTTCACACTAGGGACTTGGACTCTCAGTCAATGAATTCCATGTCTCAAAACTGGCCTAAGCCCAGAAGATGGGCAAGAATTGTGACACATCTTTAGAGCAGCTATCTTCAGACTTCTGATTGGTTGTTTTTGATCTATTTTACCCTTAGAAGACTGTGCTTCTTGTACTGCTGCTGTAGTTCTCCATGGGTCTGAAGTCCTGGTTGCCACTCCAGCCTTGATGCTGATTAAGATAATTAAGTCCACCTTAATTATGATGATTAAACATTATCATCTGGCCTCTAGTATTTGGCAATGTTATCCTCATTGGTAATAAAAAGCATTTTCTTAGATAGGTCCTGATGTGATTTCAATATGTAGCCAAGTTTAAGAACCACTGTTTTGACATATTTATATGATTTTGACTTAGATATGACACTTTATCTTGTTAACATATGTTAATGGAAGTCTATAAAGTTGTGACAATTATTTTAGATCAATTGTTTTTTAAATAGTGCCTGATTATTACCGCCGTACTGTAGACTTAGAAATGATAAAGATAGTAAACTATGTATGCATATTTTACTTCAATAAAAAATAAAGTTTATAAAAGGAGAAAAAAGGAAATGCACTTAGGATAGGAATCCAGGCCTAAAATAGCATTTGCAAGATGGTCCCTGATTCAAAATTTCTCGTAGAGTCACCAACTGATCAGGAAAATCCATTTGGGATTGTGTTTGAATGATTATATAATTTTCGGTAGTTTTGTTACAATAGACTGTCTTCCTCTAAATAATATAATTTGAAAGCCAAAAAGATTTCATAGATCTTTTTTACAACAGCTTCTTTCCTATCAAATTTTCCTTCATATTATATGTGTACACATACATATTTTAAATAGAAATAATATTGTTTGTTTTAGTGTGGTTCCTATCATCACATTTAATCTTTATTTGCCATATTTTATTGAGATCATATGAACACAGATACTTTCATTTAAGGTGTTAGTTGTTTTTCTCAACTTTGGGTAATGTGTAAATTAGGTAAATTCACTTATGCTTTTCTCCAATTTCATTGATGAAACTGTTGAATAGAAAAGGGCCAAGTGTGGAACCCCGCAGTTTACCTCCTTCACAGTAATAAGATCCATTAATCAATATTTTTAGGCCACTAGCATGGATCCACCTAACTGTTCTGTCATCCAGCTTACATTTTATCTTGTCCACAGGGAATCATAAGAGAGTATGTCAACTGTGTTGTTGAAACTGAGACATACTATATCTACAGCATTTCTATTTTTGTTTAGAAACAATAAATGTAGCTACTTTTTGACAGAAAAATTTCTAAGCAGTTATCTAATTTAATCACCATCATATCATTAGAAATTATGTACTGTTATTATATTCACTTCACAGATGGGGACACTGTGGGGAAAAGAGGTTAAGTGATTGCATTAGTAGAGTCACACAACTACTAAGTAATTCAGATCTTGGATCTTTTTTACTTCAAAGGATGTTGCCAGAATAACAGTTGTATCAAAAAATAAATCGATAAGTAAAAATCCAAAATAATCATTTTATGTAAATTAATTTTACCGTTTTTATAACACTACTTTATTTTTCTGTTACTCAATTTCATGGTTCTAAATTTCTGAGTGTCTATTCCACTCATATTCTTAAAGTATTTTCAGAAAAAAATTTAAAAATAGTATTTCCATTTAATTAGTGCCAAGATGTTAAATAAACCACTGGGAAAGATACTATTGGGAAAAAATATCTTCTAAACATATTTCTGAGATGAACTAGAAATTCCAATTAAAATGAAAGTGACTTATCTTGACAAATATACCAATGCTGACAACACTTCTCTGGATATGGGTACTGCTAAGAAATTGATGACATTCCAGTGACTTCATCATATATATTAAAAATAAACATTTGTTATCTGCTATGAAATTTTATTAGATATTTCAAAACGTCTTATACTAATTTCCACGTAAATTATTGTATTGTTCAATTCATTTAACCCTCACAGAGTAGACTGTAGCACCCCTTCTATTTATGTTTGTAGAGTTGTTTCAGTCCTTTATTTCTATTTTATACATGTTTGTTTAGCGTGTTTTCAACTTGACAAAAAGAATGTGGAAGTCGGGCGTGGTGGCTCATGCCTGTACTCCCAGCACTTTGGGAGGTAGGGCATGTGGATCTCTTGAGCCCAAGAGTTCGAGACCAGCCTAGGCAAAATGATGAAACTTAATTAATTTCTACAAAAATTAGCCAGGTGTGGTGGCATGTACCTGTAGTCCCAGCTACCTGGGAAGCTGAGGAGGGAGAATTGTTTGAGCCCAGGAGGTCAAGGCTGCAGTAAGCCATGATCATACCACTGCACTCCCACCTAGGTGACAGAATGTGGAGAACAGGGAATATAGATTTTAAGTGTTTCTGTAGTCTTCACATCATTACCCAGTACTTTGCCACAGTAACACTCAATAAAAATTGTATTGATTTGGTTTAGGACCACATGTTTTTTGGCTATATCAGAGTTTATATTGTTACTAGATGGACTTCTTTTAAGAAACATAACAATAAAAATGCTTTTGTTATTTTAAAAATGGAGTTAAATTGTTCTCTAATATGCAGAGAGGGTTCTATGGTATTTAATTTTTTTAATTTAATATTGACTAATGAAAGAAATCTATTCTGGAAATTGTCAGACACAATCCCTAGGATATCATGAAGTATATTTCATAAAGTTGAGAGGAAAAATATGCATGTAATTATAGTATAAGACATTTTAAAGAAGGGAGTATAGCTAAATATGAAAGGGAATTCAGTTTTAAAGTTTTGTAAGCCAACTTCCAAAAACTTAGAAATCCAGATATTAAGGGAAACAAGTAAGCTTATAAAGTCATTCTTTAAAAAGTTCATATATCAAGGAAATATAAGCAAAATGTGGACAGTATACCTGTGATAGCAGTTTCTGAACGTTTTAAAATGAAATTTGGAAGAGTAGATGTATATCATACATGGGACATCTTAGAACAGGTCTTAAGGGATCCTTTTATATGCTAATGTGCAATGTAACTTTTTTTTTTTTTTTTTTTTTTTTTTTTTTTTTTTTTTTTTTTAGATGAAGTCTCGCTCTTGCCCCCCAGGCTGGAGTATGATGGGGCAATCTTGGCTCACTGCAATCTCCACCTCCCGGGTTCAAGCGATTCTCCTGCCTCAGCATCCTGAGTAGCTGGGATTACAGGGGTGCGCCACCACACCCAGCTAATTTTTGAATTTTTAGTAGAGATAGGGTTTCACCATGTTGGCCAAGCTGGTCTCGAACTCCTGACCTCAGTCCCAAAGTACTGGGATTATAGGCATGAGCCACCTTGCCCGGCGTAACTTTCTAAGAGAAGTAGCATGCAGTATCGTACATATTTATTTGATGTTGGACATTTTATATGCAGATCATTTTTACAGACCAGTGGTCAACTTTGGGAAATGCCACCCTACTATGGCCATAAATGAATAACATGAACATTCTTACACAAGAATGGTGTTAGGATGGTCACAACCCATACAGATTGTAACAACATGATTAAAATCTTTACATGGAGCAAGAATACAAACATAAGGGGTAGGTTTGCTTTTGGGGGCAGGCAGGGGATATTAATAAATGTTAGGAAATATCAAACTTTTTCACCTCTGCTAGTAAGTGGTGATGATCAAAATGGCTCAAATAATTATTCTATTGATCTTCAGAGTTTCTTCTAGGACTATTTCTTTCAAAACTAACATTTTGTGTTTTTGTGTTTCTAAAGTTTTGTTGATTCTTGGCAAAAATCATGATGAAGTTTTAAACAGGTGAAACCTATATTTATGTAAGTGCACTTAGAAAGGCATGTGGGTGGGTGATGGGGGATTTTTTGATTATTGTTGTGCCAGACTAGACAAGTGCATTCTTCCAGATTTCTTCAACCAACCCATGGAAACACACAAAAGGAAGAAAATAGCAGCATTAGTAACGGAAATTGCATAAAGCAAATATTATACACAAAGTCCAAGGAATGGTCCACTGATTTAATCAGAGATGTAAATGGATTTCAAAGCATAGTCTTGAACTTTATACAACCTATGACAATCTCTTACCAAAATGGAATAAATGGCTTGGCAAAAAGTTAAGTAAAATATGAGACTGCCTCCAGCTGATTTTCCAGTTCAAAGACACAGGCATTATACTAAGTAGATTATTGTTTAGCTATCCTCTGAATCTGAAATTACCCTTGGAGCTATCTAGAACTGGAGTCGTGTCATCATCATAAACTTCCCTTGGTCTATGTCTCTTCAGTCTTCTTCCACAATATGAGACCATTGGATTTTCTGGGGAAAGGAGAGGACAGATTGAATTATGCGTTACTAGTTTACTTAAGTGTTAAAACAGGAGGAGAGACAAATTATTAAACGTCACAAATATTTGCAGTCTTCTTCCACAATATGAGACCATTGGATTTTCTGGAGAAAGGAGAGGACAGATTGAATTATGGGTTACTAGTTTACTGAAGTGTTAAAACAGGAGGAGAGACAAATTATTAAGTGTCACAAATATTTGCACTGGCCTGGGTATTAGAGGGATATAGATACTGAAAGGCTTTGCATCCTATGTTTAGAAACTGAGATCCTTTCCTCCATTACTCAAACTACCACCTTTATGCCTATGTTTTTATCTCTCACTACAAAAGCCTCATCAGATATAGCAATTGAGATTAGAAAACATCTACCTGATGTCTCACTAAGGTTTCTGTTCTTTTTTGAATCTCAATTAATGTCAAGTAGACGTATCAGAGATTGTTTTATTTCTTCAGAGAAGAAAGGAAAGACTAAAAAAATACATTTCAACCAAACATGAGGTTAAAAATTCTAACACAACTTTCTAATAAGAAAATGAGCTTCTTTACAATATCTGATCTCTACCACTGATACTCTCATTTGAGTGGAGGGGACTTATCATGCTAATAGATGAAACAGACTCCTGCATTCAATGAGATAGTCAACTAAGTAATTTCACAGTCTATTCCAATTCTAACAGTTCAAAAATTAACAAATGGCCTTTATAATCTTGTGCCTTCTGTTTACTTCAAGAGTGCAATATAAATCACCTTGAAATAGTCTACTTATATTGTTCAGAGCTAATTAATACCCATGGAGAAGCTTAAAAGCACACATAGCACTCCTGTGACACATCATTTAAACCTTAAAACTATTTAACCTACAAGCACACAGTCATAGGATACAAGAATATCCAATCAATGATGACTTACTTAGTTGAGGAGGAAACTACAAAACATCTACAAGAGCTGAGCATTGGATGTTGGGAGACAATTGCAAAGACGGGACTAGACTGGTAAACACCAGTCAGAAGCAAGATGACACACAGACACTAAAGCCACATGACACGTTAGAGATATGTTGATGCAAACAGTCAAGTAGGAGAAATATGTGATTGCCAAGATAAAAACAGAACAAGATCATGCTATTAAATTGCAGATTCACATCAGTGTGATAGGCACGTTACTTGTTAGTATCAACAAGCAATAGCCTTTTGCAAATTATCTGATATAATTTTTAGTATTAGTGGTGACCGAGGTAGGCAGATCACATGAGATCAAGAGTGTGAGACCAGCCTGGGCAGCATGGTGAAACACCTTCTCTCCTAAAAATACAAATATTAGCTAGGCCTGGTGGCGGGTACCTGTAATCCCAGCTACTCAGGAGGCTGAGGCAGGAGAATTGCTTGAACCCAGGAGTCGGAAATTGCATTGAGCTGAGATCTGGCCACTGTATTCCAGCCTGGGCAACAGAGCGAGACTCTGTCTCAAAAAAAAAAAAAAGAAGATATATATAGTATATATTTTATATACATATATATATTTGTATGATAAATTACATAGTGTAAAAAATAAAACTTTTTAAGAAGAAACATTTAAATATTAATATTTTTCTCTAAGCTTATTTACTTTTTGGCAACTCTGTTTTTCCCCTCCACCTCCCACTTCTATCCCCTCCTCCCTTCCTCCACCTTCTTCTCTTCTCCTTTTCTCTCCCTCCTTCTATTTCTTCCCCCCTTCTTTCTCCTCCTCCTCCTTCTATTTTTGAAATGTATCAACATCTCTTTTTCTCTGAAAAACTCTTTTGGAAATTACAGAAATTCTCAGTTTCAGAAATAGATGTTATAAAATGTGTGTTCCAAATCTCTGAAAGAAAGCTCTTTCCCACTGCTGCAAATGTATGACTTCAAGAATTCAAATATAGTTTTGTAATTTAAAATTTAAAATGTCTACTATTGATGAAGCAAATCTAGAAAAAAGACCCATTTAGAATGCAGGCATATACTGAAATACAGCAAACAGATTTATCTACTCTTTCTACTGCAGAAATGATCTGGGATTAGTTTTTTAATCATGTATACACATAGAAGACAAGTTTTGCTTGTTCATTTTGAAGTTGATGTAATAGCTAATCACTACAGTGGTTGATTGCTTACTTTGTAGCAGCCTCTGCTTTCTATCAGTACTCACGCAAACAGAATGCAGTGGTTTTTCTTGTACTAAAGATGATAAAACTGGGGACTAGAGAGGTTTAGTAAGGTCACACACAGTGTCAAACCTATGTCTTGAAACCATGTCAGTATAGAACATTTACTCTTTGCTAATATTCCATACCGTTATTCATTTGTATTACTCCAGCAACAATTCCAAGTAAAAATTTTAAAACCCTGTGGGATAAAAATTACAAATATGTATCTTTATCTTGGAAAGTAATAAGTACTAAGGAAATTTATTGGATCCTGAAGGTCGTAGGAGAATATTGACTTTATCGCAATACGGGGTAGACTTCATTTCCTCTGCTTGAGACTGGGAACGGTACTGTATTTCTATGTTTTTTAGTGGTAATTTAATACTTGTCCTCTTTGTCTACATCCCTGCCTTTTGCCTTGATATCACTGAAGTTTCTCTAACCTAGAGTTTAATTCTTTTCATCTCTTCTGGAGTATATCTCGTCCTTCCTTCAAGGTCCATTTTAAATGCCAATTTCTCCATTTAAATTTCCTCCTTTCTTTTAAATAAATGTAAATTTGCCTTTTCCTCAAATGTAGAAATAGTACTTTTTTCACTGCTTTTATTGATTTCCTACTATGTATTAGGCACATGCTAAATACAAGGGATATTTTTAAATTAAAAATATGGTCTTGTCTCTCAAGGAAATTACATTCTAGTGGAGAAATAGACACATAAGCAAAAGAAAAAACAAAGCAACAAAATGTCACAATAATTAAGGTGACCATATGATTAATTGCCTAATCTGGGCCATTTTTGAGAGTGAGAGGGACAATTAGTAATTATGCTTAAACCATAGGCATGACTCAGGACTTTCCCAACAAATCCAGACATACGGTTGATTACCTTATAATGGAGCTGTGCATGCTGAATATTATCAAAAACAGATGAGTGGCAAAGCTAGGGGTGGGAATGGTGGCAGGGATCAGAAAAGATTAGACAGTAATGTTTACTGCTTTCTGTCTTGTATTACTTTTATTTATACATGCGTCTTTTTTTGCCACCAGGCTTTAAGAGCTTTGAAAGAGGGTTTCATATTCTTTTCATCCTCTCATATCCCACAATGCTCACAAAACAACTTCTTGTAGGTGGACACTTTATTGTTGAATGGAGGTATTGGTTTCCCTGTCGTGTATCAATGCTCTCTTTCTGCTGGTTTTAAAAATGTGCAGCCATCATTTTCAGATATATTTCTACTGTCTATGTATTTTGACTGTCATTTTCTTTTTAAATTTATTTATTTGCAAAGCGAATTTAATTATAATGTATATTATTTAGTTCTTTATGAATTCTGTAAGGTTTGCTTGTTATCAATAAACTATATATGAAAGAAACAAAAGAGAGCCAGAACAGTAAGTCAACAGATGGTAAGGAAACAATCAGAGGAGAAGACTAGGGGATGGATTATAATGTGTGAGATGAGGAAAACAAAAATAAAGTAAGTCCAGCATTGTCTGAGCTCTGGCAATCACTCAGATAACCTCTTGAAACTAACGCTCCCAATTTTTAAACTTGAGAGGAAGTGCTTGTTCTACCCAATGGGGGACAAGCCAACATTTTGACAAAGAGAGAAGGGATTTGGCCTCCTCATCTTTTCCCAGGTGCCCAGGAGGGATCTGCTACACTGTTTGGAGAAGCCCACCTTCCCCTCTCTCAGGGTGTGGACAAAACCTACTCTGTGTAGAACAAGGCATTCTTCTTCAGGATTCCACAGATGTCATAGTGAAAGAGGCTGGCAAAGAACTGAAGGTTAGAGAAATGCCAAAATGAAATGTATGCCCTCCAGCAAACAAACCTTGTGCCTGGGTGTCTGGCACACACAGACTGAATTCAAAGCCTGACTCTGTCAATGACTTTTGACAAATGACCCGACCTCTTTTTGTCTTAGTTTTCTTATTTGTAAAATGGCAATATTAGTACTGAACTCATAGAGATGTTGTAAATATTAAAGTATATAAAATGTCCAGCACGTAAGCACCCTACCAGTCACTGTAATTATAAATATTATTGCCCTTAATGCTACTATTTGGTGTTCTAAACATGCTTTCTCGCATTAAAAAAAAAAAAAAAGGCAGCCTGGGAGTGGTGGCTCAGGCTTGTAATCCCAACACTTTGGGAGGGGAAGGCGGGTGGATCACGAGGTCAGGAGTTCGAGAGCAGCCTGGCCAATATGGTGAAACCCATCTCTACTAAAAATACAAAAATTAGCCAGGCGTGGTGGTGTGCACCTGTAGTCCAAGCTGCTCAGGAGGCTGAGGCAGGAGAATTGCTTGAACCCGGCAGGTGGAGGTTGCAGTGAGCTGAGATAGTGCCACTGCACTCTGGTCTGGACGACAGAGCAAGACTCCATCTCAAAAATAAATAAATAAATAAAAAATAAAGCAGATTAAAGTAGGGAACATACAACCTAGGAATATGTTAATTTAATCAATTCACACATATTATTTACTAAGTCTTAAAGGCTATTGTTCTTTAATATAATTTTTGATTTTAGGCAAAACATGCTGGGCTTGGTAGTGAAAAGGACTATTATGAAATAAGAAATGAAAAAAGTCGCTTAAAATGAAAAAACATTTTTAAAAAATTAAGCAAGGTAAAAGTGTTTTTTTCATTGTGCTCTTTCATGTTTAGAATTCTCTTCACTTTGGAAGTTATAAATACCTTATCCAGTGACTTTCAGAATCCTGAGGGCTTTATTTGTAAAATTATTAGTCTAGGGAGTAAAGGGGTGAAGTAAAACTTGAGTTAATTTTTGTCAAATTTTCCACGCTCTGAAAGCAGAAGAAATTGGTACATTCCTGTAAATCTAGTAAAATGGCTCTAGGAAGTAAACAGTATTCCTTTTGAATATTAAAGGTTAACTTCTCAACAAATTTACTTAGTGGAACCAAGAGGATTAGACATCAAGTACTATACAATCGATGTTATTCCCCAGTGCTTACACGGATGCTGGGGCCACCACTCTTGTGGTCCCTCCAGGTTAAATCCTATTAAATTAAATCCCATTGTAACAAAAACATCTGAATAACCAAGAATATCTGGAGCCAGGTGATGGTTCTGTTACTGCAACATCTCACTACAAAGGAACTTAAAATCCAACCATAGCAATAAAGGAATTGGCTCCCTGTTGGAATTTGTGGTGATTTGAGCTAAATCTAGCTGCATAATTTAAACAGCAAACAGTAGGAAACCAACAATATAATAGAATAGTCAAGCTGGATATGGAAGCTGTCATTTCTTTGGCAGTAAGAGAAGTGGCTTCCTTCATTTAGAAGTCCAACAGCCCAGTTGCTTAATCAGTGCCATTTGGGTACAAATTCTGCAAATATAAGTAAAAGGTTTTGATAATGTGACATTGTAAGACACTGGAATCAAATGTCATTAGAAGAATGTGCTGCTGGCTATAACCAAACAATTTCAGAAATCAATAGTCTTGAGCAAACATTTTTCAAGAGATGTATAACATAGCTTGAGGCCAACACACTTCTAAAATCAAGTGTATTCATCAAGAGAATAAAAAAATAGATTAAAATAGGAACAAGGGAGCAAGTTAGTAACATGAAAACATTATGCAATCTACTTGAAACATTGCTATAGTCAACCTACACTAGTGGTAATTTAGAAGACAGGCTGAGGAATAGACAGTCCACTGACAGGGCAGAATTGAATATATTTGCTATATAGAAAGAATCTTTCAATAATCAGTGAGAAGTATATTCATTTTATCAAATCCTGCACCACCTGAAGTCATTTCTCACTGCTTATCATCTCTCCTATAACTTTTCAGTCCTTGGCTGGTGGCCCAACCAGGTGGCTAAGAAGGGTTGGAAATGTCACTAGATAGTCTGCTGTTCTAACTAACAGAAGCCCTCTGAGGATATTCAGTCTCTCATTGCCATGTCAACTGAAACTACCAAAAAAGTTCACTATGTAAAGCAAAGATGCTGCTTTTTTAGCTTGACCAGATGTACTTTCTTGACAAAGGGATGATGGTATGCATTTTATTTGTTTGTTTAATACAACCTATTCATAATTAAGGCACAGGGTATCTGTGTCAAGATACTTTCATAAGATAATCATTATGAGCAAGAGTTAGAATTAATAATACACTTTAAACCATTGCTACTTAAAGTGTGTCTGCAGATGATCATATTAGCATCACCTGTGAGCATACAGGACCTGCAGACTCTCAAACCTAAACCCAGACCTACTGAATCAGCATTTTACAAGAGTCTCCTTGTATTGATGCCAATGGATATTAATTTTTGAAGCCCTGATCTAATGTCAATAAGTCTCTTCTTTGGCCTTAATTAATGTGTGTAAGAATTGTTTGTACCTCACAAGTTTAAGATATTGAAGGTTATGTGTCAATGTTTAGAAATATATTAGAATCTTTTTGTGAAATTTATTTTTTCTGATTTTTACTTAACCTGTAATTTGAATCACTTGCCTTAAAACTAGTTTAAGTGTATCAATATGATTTCAACTTTCTTTCCTTTGGGAGTGCAGATTTTTTTTTTTTTTTTTTTTTTTTTTTTTTGGCACTAACTAGGCAACTGTGACAGTAGCTGACCTGGGTCTGCTTCGTTTAGTGTCTGGGGAGTTATAGGTGATTTATTTTAGAAACAGCTTCATGTGCCTCAGCCAGACATACCTGAATGGACCTCTTATAATTTTTTTGTGGTTTAGTGAGATAAAATAATGCAGAACAAAGAGATTTTATTTGTGTTCAGATGAATACTTGAAAGAAAATACTTGTTTTTTTGCTTTTGTCTAAAAATGAACATTTCAAAAATAATATTAGTACTCAAAGAAGTACCTTCATTTGTAAACTCTAAAAATGTTTTCTTGACTGAGTGTTAAGTTAAACATAAATTTTGTAAGTTGAAATGCTCATATTTTTACATTCCTAAAGTTACGCAGGCACATAGTAGAATAAAAAGATTCAAAAGGTTTATGTTAAATATCTCTCCACCTGTGCATTAATCACTCTTTTCCCCACTAATAGTTCGTTACTGTCTTTTCAATGATATTTTATACACTGAATGTATGTCTATGTCTGTATACATTCTTAACACAAAGATAGTATAACACATATGCTTTACTGTATTTTGCTTCTTACTATATATAATACATCTTGGAGATCTGCTGCTCTTTTTAATGACTACACAATATTTCATTGCATGTCCTAACATTATTACCTGACCTGACCAATACCCTATTGGACATTCAGATTATTTTCAGTCTTTTATTAACAATGAAACAATATCCTAATGCATATTCCAATTTGAAAATGTGCAATTGTGGTGAAAGGATAAATTTCTTGGAGTAGAATTGCTATGATTCGAGTGAATATTTCTGTATCTGGTAGTTATTGTCTAATTGCTTCCTGCTCTTGCTAATCTTCAGGTTGTCTCACTGTCCCCTTTCTTGTACCCTCATTTCACCTGTGTAACCAATTCCCTGTATCAAAACTCTCTGCTTGTAATACCTGCAAGTGGTTTCAGTTATCTTGCTTAGACCCCAGGTGTTCCTGGTGGCAATGTATTTAAGGAGAGAAACAGGTGCCATTCAACAAATTGTATTGAGAAAATTGGAGAACATTTGTGAAAAACTAATGTGATAGCCCATCTAACTCCTTACGCCCAGAATAAAATCCAGATGGGTCAAATGATTTATATTTAAAAACATTTTGTAAAATTGTTACAAGAAGTCACAAAGGAAAGAAACTTTCTTAAGTGTGACAGAAAACTCAGATGTGAAAGACAAGGTAGATAAATAAATGAGACTACATAAAAATAAAAATCTATCAGGAAACAAAAGCAGAGTAAACAAAGTCAAACTATAAAATATATATTCTTTAATTTCAGATAGTAGTCTAATTTTTCTTAATATAAAAATATTATACTACAGGCAGGGGGCTCGCCTGTAATCCCAGCAATTTGGGAGGCCGAGGAGGGTGGATCCCTTGAGGTCAGGAGTTCAAGACCAGCCTGGCCAATATGGTGAAACCCCATCTCTACTAAAAATCCAAAAATTAGCCAGGCGTGGTGGCGAACATCTGTAATCCCAGCTACTCGGGAGGCTGAGGCAAGATAATCACTTGAACCAGGGAGGCAGAGGTTGCAGTAAGCCTAGATTGCACCACGGCACTCTAGACTGGGTGACAGAGCAAGACTCTGTCTCCAAAAGAAAAAAAAAAAATATATATATATATATATATATATATATATATATATATGTATACTGCAAATCTTCAAGAAAAATGAACAAAATAAGAAAAAATGAGCAAAGGTATGACTAGACAGTACACAGAAGGGAAAAATAAAAAATACAATTAGATATGAAGTATCTTAAATACATAAACATAAGTTAAATCTTGCTCATAAGAGAAAAGCAAATTTACACTATCATGATAAATCTATTTTATAAAAAATTTACAGTGCTTTGTAGGATTAAGGTACTCTCATACATTCCTGCGAGAATGGACAGAATTGGTTACATGGGTAAGGGAAATGAGGGTACCAGAAAGGGAACAGCAAGACAACCTGAAGACTAGCAAGAGCGGGAAGCTGCTACAACTTTTACTGCTATGGTGACAAAAGGGAAGTTAGTAATGGGAGCCCCAAAGTCAGGATTTCTGTTGGGAGACAGCTATTTTAAGGACACCCAGTGGGAGCTAAGATGATGGAGATAGTAGCTGTCTGACAGGAATAGGAGTCATGGAGAGAGAGCCAGAGAAATATCCCGATTTTCTCCCCTTCCTTCCTGCCAACTTCTGCCAGTGCCTCTTATTGACTAGACCCAATCAGAAGATGGAGAGAAATGATAAACCTAGTTCCATGCCATTCACATAAGAGAAAAGCAAGCATGGAAACTGGATCTCAGAGCAAAGACTAAACTCACCAGCATATCTCCTATCTTGTTCCATTTATTTGCGTACCTATTTGTGTATCAGAACCACATTTTTTTTTTTTTTGCTGTAGCATCATACTTTTTTTTCAATATCAGAAGACTAATCCCTCCTTAATATTTTCTTAAATTTAGGGATTTTTTAATGCTATTAATATTTTTCCAGATAAAATTTAGAATCAGCTTGTTTACTTCTAAAAATTTATTGTAATCTTATTGCTATCATATTAAATGTACAGATTAATTTAGGGATAACTGATATTTATGAAATGTTAAAAATTGACATAAAGAAATAGAGTATATTTTTCTATTTTTTTTAAATACTTGTTTGGGTCTCCCAGTAGTCCTTAAAGTTTTCTTCATGTAGATTCTGCATGTTTCTTTCTAGGTATTTCCCCTTGTTTGGTTGTTGTTGTTACTATTGCTAATGAGATTTTTTAAAATGAAAAATTAAATAATTTAAAAATTAATAACAAATTTAACAATTTAGAATTTGCTGTATCTTCAGGGAACATTTTTGGCATTTTTTTCCTTAGAAACAATCATTTTCATCTGCTTTAAATCTCATTTGCATAGATTTAAATAATATGCTGATTATTCCTCTAGTTTTCTCTGTCATTATTTCCCTGTTGTGATTTCTTAATTCAATAATTTAATCTTGGACAGGGATGATGGCTCATGCCTGTAATCCTAGCACTTTGGGAGGCCGAGGCTGGTGGATCATGAGGTCAGGAGACCAAGACCATCCTGGCTAACACGGTGAAACCCCGTCTCTACTAAAAATACAAAAAATCAGCTGGGTGTGGTAGCGTGCACCTGTAGTCCCAGCTAGTCAGGAAGCTGAGGTAGGAGAATCATTTGAACCCAGGAGGCAGAGGTTGCAGTGAGCCGAGATCACGCCACTGCACTCTAGCCTGGGTGACAGAGAAAGACTCCATCTCAAAAAATAATAAATAATAATAATAACTTAATTTTGTATGACTTCTGCTTCTTTACACATAGCACAAAATTGCTATTATGTTCATTTTAGCATCATTTTCAATACTGGAATTTAAAATTGTGTAAAGATTTTAAAGAGTTCTAATTTTTTTTATGCATGTTTTGCAAATTTGATTCCATGAAAGTGCATTAGCTCAATGTTTACTTTTTGTGTAAGCATTATGCCTATATGTAAAAACATGGAAACTTCTTCAATAAATGAAGAAAGGTTCTTTTACATCTGCAGCATTTGTGAAAGATAAGATTTCTCAGGATCTTGTCTCAGTGGGCAACTGCATATGCAGTGGTGACCTACAGCAGTTTTTGATGGATCGCATCAAAACTCTAATGTACTATCAAACACTAGAACTTATTACTTCTATCTAAGGATACATTTTTATCCAGGTTCAAAATCTATAAGCCAATATGAATGTCCTTTCTCCCAATACGTTCATACTATAACATTTTTATACCCCCCCCCCCCTTTTTTTTTTTGAGACAGAGTCTTGCTCTTTTGTCTAGGCTGGAGTGCAGTTGCATGATCATGGCTCACTGTAGCCTCAACCTCCTAGGCTTAAGCAATCCTACCACCTCAGCCTCCTGAATGGCTGGTACTACAGACATGAACCACTGCACTTTTTATTTTTTGTAGAGGTGGGGTCTCACTGCTGGCATTGCAGGCATGAGCCACCGTGCCTGGCCATATTTATACTTTTTAAAACATTGTCAACATCATCATTATTCTTCAGCCTCTTTACTTCTTCCTGAAATTATAGTAACAGTCTCTAAATGCATTTTTCATCCTTTCTATGCTCAGTTTTCATCATGTGATTCCTCTGCACCAAAACTCTCAATGGCTCCTCACAGCCTATGGGATTAAACCAGAACAGATTTTAGCCATAATCGGAAAGGCATAATCCTGATTGTTGAAATCCTGAGAGATCAAAATCTGGAAAACATAATTCTAAAAAAAATTTTTAATTCCTTAAAATATAATGTATCTCATTTTTAAAAGAATATTTACTTAAGAAACGTAAAAACATGACAGAGCACTTTATGGGCCACTTTACACAATAAAGTAGGCAATAATGAAACATTTTCACAAGCATAAACACTTAGGTAAACTAATGATAGTCACACTGATATAACAGTTATGAGAAAATGAACTGTATTCATATGACATAAGTCTGAAACCAAAATGTATAAACATATATGACTATGGTTAGTAATTTCATGCATCCAGTTTGTAACCATTTTCATGTGAAATATTACGACAAGCAATCTGAGTCTTTTGATGAGATCCATCAAAAACTGCCATGGGTCACCACGGCATGTGAAGTTGCCCAAAGAGAAATCTTATATTTCACAAAAGCTGCAGATATAAAACAAGAACCTTCCTTCATTTATTGAAGAAGTTTCCAGTGTTTTTACATATATGCACAATGCTTACACAAAAAGTAAACATTGTGATAATTCACTTTCATGGAATCAAATTTGCAAAACATTCATGAAACAAATTAGAACTCTTTAAAATTATTTATACAATTTTAAATTCCAGTATTGAAAATGATGCTAAAATGAAATATATAACATAGCAATTTTGTGCTATGTGTAAAGGAGCAGAAGTCATACAGATTAAATTATTTGGCAGGGATTTCTTGTCTTTTTCACCTGAATTTTCACTTCTGGGATCTTCAAAACACTTGCTGCACTGGTATTTGGAGTGTGGTTGTGGTCTACAAATTTTGTAAGTACATGCTGTCCATTTTTGGGCTGGTTATTGCTCAGCTATTGTAAATAAGTGGTTTTCTGCTTTTGCAGCACCAATAACAATTAGCTTTTAAATTTTGTGTTTCACCATTGAGTAGCCTCATACATTTATTGTATTACAGCTTCCTTGTGAGGGAACAATTTCACAAATCTCTTCTATTATGTTGTAAGAAATACAATACAGTAAGAAGGAATAATATTTGGTTTCCTAAATACCAAATCAGTATGCATCCTTTCTATGCTCAGTTTTCATCATGTGATTCCTCTGCACCAAAACTCTCAATGGCTCCTCGTTGAGAACCAAGATGATGTATAGATACATGAGAAGGACTTCATTATAGTAATTGGCTAATGTGATTATGGAGGCTGAGAAGTCCCACTACAGGCTGTCTGCAAGATGAAGACCCAGGGATGCCAGCAGTATGGTTCAATCAAAATTCGAAACCTTCAGAAACAAGAAAGCCAATGGTGTAATTCTTAGTCCAGCATTGAAAGTTTCAGGACCTGGTAGGGAGGACTGGTGTAAGTCCTGGAGTTCAAAGGCTGGTAAGCCCAAAGTTCTGACATCCTAGGAAGCTAAAGAAAAATTTGCGCCAGCTCTCAGATAGAGACCAGTTTGTCTTCTGTATTTGTTCTCTCTAGGCCCTCAGCCAGTTGGATGATGCTTACACAAAAAGTAAACATTGTGATAATTCAGTTTCGTGGAATCAAATTTGCAAAACATGCATGAAATAGAGCGGATCTTCCCTACCTAGTCTGCTCAGACTCACGTACTGATCTCCTCTGGAAACACTCTCGCAGACACACCCAAAATAGTACTTCACCAGGTTTCTTGGTATTCCTTAATCTAGTCAAGTTGACCCAGATAATTAAGTCCACAAGTTCACTCCTTGTCAACTTGGCACCCATACATGTCTCCTTAAATCATACTTAATTTCCAATTAGAGACAATAACATGGTAATATTATTGTCCCACCTAACATTATGCAACAAACATGATGCAACTATCCTGTGTACAACTGAAAATGCACTAATGCCTTCCATAGAATTTGGCTTTCAGGATTTCAATATTTGTGATTTTAATTTTCCAAGATGGTGATTTTCTGGATTTTAGATGTTATAGATTTTAGATATAAGGAATTTTATCTTTTGGGATTTCAACATTCAGGATTACAGAGTTTGGTATTGTGTCTTTTTTTATTATCAGCACTGGGTCAAATGGCACAGCTAGGATCTATGTTCCCCTGTAACTGGTTCCAATCCAATTTTCCAACTTAGATTTTTATCATTTGGTTAGTAGTCATAAGGTACTTTAAAAAAGGTCTGATGCACCTTGGAACCTTCAGGGAGGGACTATATTATGGACAAATGGAAGTTAACAGAAGAGTAATAAAGTTCACAGAAGATAAACTCTATCCCAAAACTCTACCTGGAGCAGGTTTTTCCATTAGCATTCAATGCATCCAAACCAATATTTCAGACTTCGTGCCAGCCCAGCCACTAATTTACCTTACAACTAAGGTTATTATAAAGATCGAGGAGAAATGGCACCATCTTTATTTTTGTATCTCAACTTAGCATTACGAATTTGATCTTTCCTTAAACAAAACTGTGAAGTGCTGATCATTGTACCCTAAAGAAGATACGCAGTTGGAGAAGATCCAGGCAACTTACCAAAGGGATTGGGCATTTTCTACATGAAAACAGAAGAATAAGGCTGAAACATTTTAATCAGGAAGTGTTTGGATTGTAATCTTCAACCTTGTGATGGGTACAGAGAGTATAAATATAGAATTAATTATTGAAAAATCAGAATGCAGAAATTGAGTATCTTCTTGAGTCAAGAAAGAGGTAATTTTAGAGCAAATAGATGGAGTTATTAAGGAATAGTACCCATTAACCCTAGGGAGGATACAAGCAAAAACCAGAAATAATTCTAGAGGGATTTAGATAAATTCAGTGGTGATAAAGACAGTATTGTTTTATTAAGGTTATTCATTTGAGGGATCTATCAATATTTGAATGTAAACCACAGAGAGCAAAAATGCCACATAGCATGTTATTTAGTTGTGGTTATTTATGTAAGAAATATTTTTTGAACACTTACTATACAGCAGACTCTGTGCTGGGCACTTGTGATGAATATGATAACCAAGGTCTCTATCTAATATACATGTGAGACAACAATTATAATACAATGTAGGGCTATGTAAGGAGAAATAAAGGATAATAAGGAAGTACACGAGAGGGTCTTATTACCTACCTCTGCATCCTCAGGGATTTTCCTTAAAATTGCATCTCTGTAGACTGCAACAATGTTTACCTAGATTGTTTGCTGCTGTGGGAAGTTTAAGAAGCAGAAAGGAATCATGAAATCTGGCAGATCAATTCCACAATGGCCTCTGGTGATTTCTGCCTCTTGGTATTTATCCTCGTGTGCAGTTTCTTCCTCCTGTGTGTGCACAGGGTCTATGACCTGCTTCTAGTCAATAAAATATTTCAAAGATGATGGGATGTCATTTTTGTGAATCAGTTACATAAGATTCTGACCTCAGGCTTGCTATCAAACTCTATCCCTTGTTAGTTCTGATAAAACAAGCCACCATGTTGCACGCTGCATTATGGAGGGGCTCACATTACAAGATATAAAGGGCTTCCTCTGACTAGCAGCCATCAAGAAACTAAGGTCCTCAGTGCATCAACCCAAAAGGAATTCTGCCAACAACTATATAATCTTACACGTAGATCCTTCCCCGGGTGAGTTTTGAGATAGCACGTCTGGATTTTACCATTGTGAGAGATCTTGTAGCAGAGAACTCAGCTAAACCATACCCAATTCTTACATACACAGTAAGTGTAAAATAGGAGTCTGTGTTGTTTTAAGGTACTAAGTTTGTGTCAGTTTGTTATATGGCAATAGATAATTAATATAATGAGGATGCCAAAACATCTCCATGAAACACACTGCAGTCAGTCTTTTGTGCTACCATAGGTTGGATAATATTTTCAGTATTTTAGATAAGACATAGTTGTGACCAAAATGGTGGTGAGGTGATCAAAAGTTGAAGATGTGTTTTATAGATATTTAAGAAGTAGGATCGGCAAGACATATTATTAATTTGATGTGGAAGTTGAGGGAAGGGAGAAATCTAAGATAAAACTCAGATTTGGCATCAGTCACTGAGGAGATTATGACGTCATTCATTAAGACAGAGAGACAGGAGGTAGGCAGGGGAGAACAATGATGAGTCCGAATTGCATGTGAAACATTGGAGTGAAGATATCCAATAAGCAATTGGATATGCCCATGCATCTGAAGTCCAGGAGAAAATAGACTGATAGACTGAGATGAATGAAAGAGCATGCTGTG
Organism: Pongo abelii; assembly: GCF_028885655.2. Classification (NCBI taxonomy): domain Eukaryota; kingdom Metazoa; phylum Chordata; class Mammalia; order Primates; family Hominidae; genus Pongo; species Pongo abelii. Next base: position 78,970,064 of record NC_071990.2, on the reverse strand, counting down.
TATTAAAACCATGCAAATAGATGTGATTTTAATAGTGAGGAAAGTAAAGGTGAAGAGCGTGAAGATCCTATGGTGAGTTTTGAAGAATGTCAATCTTTAAGGGATAAACAGAAGAAGAGAAGGAAGCTTCTAAAAAGACCGAGACAAACAGCTAAAAAGGCAGAAAGAAAAGTAGTAAAATGCAGTTTCATGGAAGACACTTATCCCCCACAAAAGTGTTTCAGGAAGAAGGAATTGGTAAACAATGTAAAATAAAAAGTTAAAGAAGATGTAGCCTTCAGAAAGTGGTCATTTTTGAGAGAAATTTCTGTTTTTATAGATGGTTAGGTTGGAATTCACATTGCATGAGGTGGAAGGGGAAAGGAACATAAAAATGAAGAAAGTTGGGATAGACAACTTTGTGAAAGTTTAGCTCTAAAAGGGAGGAGGCAGATGCTGATAGCCAAAAAGGATTATAATTATTAAAGACTCTTTTTTAAGACAGTAAGTTTAGGATGATGTTTAAATGCTGATGATAAATAGCCATTAGAAATTGAGAAATTGAAAATTTAGGAGAATCATAATACACCAAATTTCCAGAAGAAAAAGCAGAGGATGTAATCCAGAGAAAAGTGGAGAACTTTGATTTGGACAGTGTCAGACTCAATCCTAGATCCACCATGATTATACACTGCAAAATAGAAAAACTATTATTTTACACATCACTTAGCCACTTTCAGATCTATGTTTCTTATATTTGACTTTCCCAACTGATCTGTGAGATAGGTAAAGCATTCATAGTGATCCTTAACATTTACCGATGTTAAAATTGATGCTCCAAGAGGTGAGGTGACTGGGGAATCTGGTAATTGGAGCTTGAATAATTTATTTTCTCTTCCATGATTTTTTTTTCACTACATCCTGTCCCATGCCAGGGAACTGACACAGTATGGTACTGTCTATACAGATCATTCTGTAAATGATCTGTATGAATTGGACAATCTGACACTTGAAAATGAAACCTAATATAATTAAAACTGTTAAGGTGGTTTCATCTCTAGACTGCAGATAGTTATCATTCTTTTTTGTCTTAGGGTATTTACTTATTTATTTATTTATTTATTTATTTGAGACAGAGTCTCACTGTGTCGCCGAGGCTGGAGTGCAGTGGCACTGTGTTGGCTCACTGCAACCTCTGTCTCCTGGGTTCAAGCAATTCTCCTGCCTCAGCCTCCTGAGTAGCTGGGATTGCAGGCGTCTACCACCACACCCAGCTAGTTTTTATATTTTTAGTAGAGACGGGGTTTCATCATGTTGGCCAGTCTGGTCTTGAACTCCTGACCTTAGGTGATCCACCCGCCTCGGCCTCCCAAAGTGCTGGGATTACAGGCGTGAGCCACTGCGCCCGGCCTTTACTCTTAAATATAAGAATACAAATAAGAATTTGAGAAAGTATACATTAAAATATGTATCATAACTTAGTCTTTCTGCAATTATTCTATAAAAATGTGCATTTTTATTTTCTGTCTAATATTCAAAAATCTATTTTTAACACTGTACAGCTATCACATTGAGGAAGCGATGGCCAAGAAAAACAGTCATTCATATCATAGTAAACTAATATAAAATAGTGTTATCCCCAAGACCCCCTGGTTAAAAGATAAAACCCCAGGAATCTGCTTTGCATAGGACCCCCCCAAAGCACATTCTACCAGTATGTGAACAATGCAAGTACTGCCAAAAACCTTACTTATATCTAAGCATTGACTACTATCTTTTTGTTTTTTAGTTCAACATGTTGTTAGAAGAAATGGGATTTACTTTATTCCCTGTTGTTTCTTTACTTGATTATTTTTTGGCAAGGGGTGTGAAGAGAGGCAATAAAACATCAATACTCTAAAACTAGCACACTATAATAATACATTGTAATATAATATAATGCAATTATTATATATTAGCATTATTATATGTTATTATTGAGTTATTGAAACTACTTTCAACTTCTTCATTTATACCAGCAACAGAGTTTTACCTTTGAGTAGAAAAGAGATATTCTTACTTTTTCAAAAACGAATTCAGAATAATTTTGAAATATGAAAGTTTGAGAGACAAATCCTGTCCATGCAGTAAGTCAATTTCTTTTGAGTAGTCCATCCCATTGGCAATAAAGCATTATTACTACTGTTGGAGTTGGACATTTGGAGATCCTAAATTGCATATTACAGTTTTTATAAAGACAATTTTCCAATGTCTAAATTTTTTTTTCTTCAAGTTCAAAACCCTCAAGGCTGTTAGAAATCTTTACTTTTACAACTTGATAATGGTTCCAGATAAGGTTGACTTTCAGTGGAAACTTCAGAAATAAAAAGTCTTGGACAAATGATTCAAGCTGTATCACACAGGGTATATTCAAAATGATTTCAAAAGAATTATTATATTCCTTCAAAGGACCTTCATGTCAATATATCTTTGAAGCAAAAACACATCTAAAAATTCAATAGTAGGTTCACTGTGTGGTCAACATTTGAACTTTGTAGAACTTTTCAATTTATTTGTGTAGAGAATGGCTTTTACCATATTTTTTTTGCCTCTGTTACAAACACGTTAGACTAGAAAATAGTGTATTCCTGACAGATTTTTTTTCTTCTCTAAGGTGCAGGGCTATTTCTTCAACATTGAGAATACAATATTCTTTTGAAAATTTACCAAGGAAGGAAATATTTATCTAGTCTGGAAGGAACAGTTCTGTTTAACTAGATATTATTGCATGTTATATTTCAGATTACCCAACTCATTCAAACAAACATACAGATATCAGCATATTTTCTATCATCTCTTTCTCTCTCTCATCTATCTATCTATCTATCTATCTATCTATCTATCTATCTATCTATCATTTATATCTATCTTCTCTTTACCATCTAATTATTTACCAGGAGTATCTTTCCCACTTTTGTTAGCCTGGTGCACTTCTGCTCACTCTTGAACTCTTGTGAATCTCAGCATTCCCTGAACCCACAGACTCTGCTAGGCTAGATTCTTTACTCTGTATGTCAGTAGCACGAGGGTTATGTGTTTGTTACAGTATCTGGCCTATTATAGGGAGAGCAGCCTTTTGCAATTTTGTTTCTCCAACTTATCTGCAGCCCTAAAGGAGAGAGCAGTACATCATTTCAGTAGCTTGAGCTAAGAACTAAGCATAGTTCTTGACACTTAGTCAATAACTACTTGATGATTTGCTGAAGTGAATGAAGTTGTTTGTATATAACTAAGTAGGCTGTAAGAAAAAAAAGAGTAAAATGCAGTGAGCAGAGTAAATCACATGCTAGACATACCCACACCTGAGAGCTATTCAAGAATACCTCTAAGAGCAACCCTCAGTACTTCCCATCAACTGCCTCTTTTTATTGATTAAACATTTTGTTAATAAAGCAAATGCTATTTGAGGGTTAGCCTATTAGGGTACTCTAATAAATATGTGCAAATTTGTTTCTAAGATTTATTGTGCAAAAGGCAAAAAGGACTTGATAGTGGAGCAAAAATTTGTAGAAAAAAATGATCTAGCCGAGACAGAAGCCAGGCCTGGCTGCTGAACAAAGGAGGAGCCAGGATCGGTGAAAAGGAAGGATCTTTGTGATCACATTTATCCTAACTTGTCAACACCTGGAGCACTAGTAAACATCTGGAATGGTACCCCTGTGAAGTGCCATAGACATTCACTTGGTCCAACACACTGCCCTTACATTATAGGTTATAGCGAGCCACTCAATATCCAAGTGCAATTGGTAAAAAACATGAAAGCCTGTGATATAGAGGTGAGTGATGTTAGGCAGTCTGTTCTATTCCTGATGTGTCTTCTGCATGTAAGCCTGAGTCTTACTACTCTTCACTGTTTTCCTCCTCTCTACCAAGATAATCAGTAACCACAATAGGTCATTAATTATGAACTTTAATTTTACAAAAGGAAAGCATTAGTTGTGGAAGTTATTTGATGCTGTTGTCGCACACTCTCTGAGGAATGGGCTTTCCAGTATGTGGAATTTCAATCTGACACAAAATGGTCCTCTGCTTTTCCGCCTGTTAGTATACAAGCAGGGTCCGTGCTCCTCTCTAAAGCATACCTCCACATGTTCCCTAGATCCTTTCCCCTTCCATTTCTCAGTGTTTCCACAATTTCTCTTCTTTCTTCTTCTTCTTCTTCTTCTTCTTCTTCTTCTTCACCATGTTTTTCTTTCTCTAGTAGATCTTTCCCATAAGCATATAAATGTGATATTATTTGCCCCATCTCAAAATGTTACCTTTCCTTGTCCCTATTTCCTTAAGCATTAGTGCAGATAATTTCCTCACCTCCCTCAGGTCTTTGCTGGAATATCACCTTCTCAAAGAGGCTTTTCTTCATCACCCTGTTTAAAGTTCCAACTCACCCTGACCCTCCCTTGCATTTATCCTGCACTTTTTTTTTCTCATAGCATTTATTATCTTCTAACTCTGTAATGCACTTATTCACTAGGCTGTGTTTTGTTTGACCCTCTTACTTAAATAAAAGCTGCAAGAAAGCAGAGATTATGTCTATTTTGATCATTATTTTCAAAATTCATAAACTACTCCCTGATATTAGTAGGTGTTCACTAAATAATTGCAGAATGAATGAATTCACAAATAAAAACATTTTCATTTTAACGCTTGAGAAACTCAGTCTTTAAGTTTTCACTATAAAAATAAAATTCCCTAAGAATCATCTTACTGCTGTTACAAAAGTTAATTTTATTTCTTATTTGTATTCTCCTTTGCTCTGCAGGACCTGATTCCATTCTTGGTTCCCATGTTCCCTGGGTTTTGTGTCCTTTCAGGTAGTATTTGAAAGGGATTTCTTGATCAACAAAATTATCCATTTTGAATCTATGTATAAAGTAGAAGAAACAGATCTTTTGGGACTCTTGAGAGGCTTTAGTTCTCTTGCACACTCAGAATGCATGCATCTAGAGATTCTACCTTCCCTGACTTTGCATTCACTTTTGGACCCATCATCAGATGGGACTTACTACAAGTCCATTGTTCATAAAGCTGGTCATCATATTCACGGAAAATTGCCTCCATGAGGTTTATACTATACTTGGTTTGGTAGAGTAGGTCTTCATTAATTATTTGTTAAATAGAATTAAATTCATTAATGGGTTTCAGTCAGTAGCTGATAAGGCAGAAAATGTTGGAAACAAAACTAGTAGCCTCTAGCAAAGAACTTGAGAGGAGGAGATCTTAATGTGACTAAAAATTGCATCCTGAACTACTTAAAACTGGAATATTTAATTGGCATTGAAATAAAAATGTAGAGAAATTTTAGCATACGATCACTATTTTCACAAATGTCCCCTTTTACAAACCGTTTGGTATTGCTTTCTAAAGATCTGTGCTCGCTCTTAATTGCATCCCTTTCCTTTGACTTATGATGAAAAGTATGCTTTCTCTAGTAGATATGTGTCTCTACCTGACTGTAGAGCTCTAAAAGTCCTCTTTTAAACCATTGCTACATGTGTGCTTATGTGTGTGTTTCTGGGTGCATGCACACACACACACACACACACACACACACACACACACACACACACACACACGAAAACTTTGTATTTTCCATGAGTTCTGTCTGAGTTTTGCCAGAGCAAGAGAATTATTTTAACTTGGAAAATGAGAATGAATTCCCATCCTAAGATATTATTAAAAAAAAAGACAACATAATTTATTTTCCTCAAACCCTGTTCTCATCAATCTTATTTGTACATTAAAATCATCTGAAAAAAAAATTTAAATACTGCTTCGTGAGTTTCATCTCAAACCAGTTGAACTAGAACTTTTGGAAATGAGACTCAGGCACTCATATTTTTTAATGTCACAATTTGTGTTTCATTTTTATTTTTAATGGGCATTATATTTCTCTAGTGGTAGGGGTCTGATTTCTCTAGCACTAGCTGAAACAAAGTTTGTTTTGCCTCACTAATAGATTTTAAAGTCTACACACTTCCTTAAGGTTAAAAGTACCTCCTGAAGCATTAGTTCTAGCCATGATCTTTATTATTATTTTTGGTGGGAGGTGGGAAGCATGATCGAAAACAAATGTTTCTTGAAATTATACTCAAAATCCTTTTGTGGTTATATCAATTTGCAATGAGAGAGACGTCTGGAATGCTGCAAGTTATTTATACAAAGAAAATGATAAAGATTACATGCTTTCTGTCTTGTTTACAGTAATTGGTTCATCTCTTTGGTATAACTGCTTTCATTGTCAAGGTTAAATTTGAGAATAGATATAATCTCTCAAGATACTTAATTTCCATGTACCCATGCATTTTCTTATATTTTCAATGTATAACTATATTCTCTAAAATTACATTTAGATTTTAGGGCGATAAGAATGGTAAATTAGAAAGCAACAAAGTAACCTGAAGAAAAACTAGGCTTAAAAGTTTTATACTGTCTTTTTTTAAAAAGTAAATAAGATACGAAATTGAGGGAATATGGAGGTGTGCAAATGTGGTAAACTTTAGTGCAATATAGACCTGGGTTTGAATCTCACATTTGTCATTCACACCCACAGGTAGTACACTGGCAAGTCTGAATATTACCTTGACTTACCATTTCCACATGGATAACCCTAGTCCAAGGTAACATCGGCAACCACCTGGACTCTTGCAATAGTACTCTGCCATTCCCACCACTCTCTATTCACATTTTCTCCTTCAAGGAACTTTTCCATGCAGCAGCCAAAAAAATTTAAAGCATAAAACTTATTACTTAAAACTCTCCACTTGCTTTCCATTGTAATTAGAATAAATTCCACATTTATTGTATCTTCTCCTCCTTGTTATATATATATTTCAGTTAATGACAGTCCCTGGAATATGTTAAGCTCATTCTTGTATTAGGATTTTTGCACAGATATTGTAATATCTGTGAGCAAGAAAGAGACGAAAGAAAGGGCTCATCTCATGCCCTCTTCAGGTAATGGCATATTTAATATTTTGCAAATCTGTTACCTCATCTGTAAAGCTTATCTTTTATTATTTCTGGAGATCATGGGAAAGTCATCAGAAGTGTCCAGAAATTATCCTGGGTATAGAAGCGGAGAGAATGGTGCTATTAATTCTAGGCATTTAAAGATTATTAAATTTAAAAATTACTAATCAAAGGTAAGATCATGAAATATCCACTGACATCAATGTTATAACCATTTTTGACCATATACAGTATGCTAGGCACTGTATTAAACACTACAGAAGATATAAGAATGAATGAATATAAAATTCTTTGCTTATCATCTGCTTATCATTTGGAAGACAGAATAAGAACAATACAATTACACTACTACTAAGCAGAATATGTATCATAAAATAATCAGAATGTAAAGGGTAAAGGTTTTTAAAATGGAGGGTTTAATAGGTCTGACTTCCACAGTAAACAACAGCAGTTTAAAAATATGCACATCTGTTCCCAATCTATTAGACTTGCTTCTCCTTAATTGAATTGAAATATAAGATTAGTTGGGTTTGGGGATCAGGGAATTGAGGAAGGCTTAATGAAGGAACTAGACCTAGAAAATACAGCATTTGACCTGGACCTTGAAAGTGGGAAAAATAATGGAATGCACCTTTATTTATCTCTTTCTTAATTTAGCCATGGTTTTACTAAGTAAATAAGATGAGTTTTATGATTTTGCAGAAATATGCCTGCTGAACATTATTGACCTCATGACAATCTTCCAATATGTTTTCAAGGAAAATAGAACTTTATTTTTGGAGAGAACGACCTTGGGCAACTAAATTAACCTCTTTCTCACCTGTAAAATTCTAATTTGTATAACTGTTGCAAATATTAAAGGAAATAATGCAAGGTGTCTCGTGTATAGGCACCTAATTAATGCTAGCTCTCACTTTACTTCTTAATAACTGGAGAAGTTGTATATTACTGAAAGTAAGCAGAATTGTGGAATAGTTAAAACTGTACACTCTGAAATCAGGCTGTACTGATCAGATGGCCTTAGAATTCTGGGTCTGCCACCTCTTGCTTTGTGATCTTGGGCAGGTAACTTAACAACACTTTGCCTCACTTCCTTCATTTGTCAAATGGAAATTATAATATATCCTAACTAAGAGGGCTGTTGTGAAGATTACATCTGATAATTCATATTAAGTGGTTAACATATAGTAGGTGCTCAATAAATAATTATTTATAATTACAGTAATAATCATTAATAATTATATAAGTAGAATTGAAAGCTAACACTAATAATATCCTTAAGTCATAGGGGTTATTGTCAGTCTAATAATCTATAGCATGTGACAGGCCAACACATGCCCGGTCAATGAATATATTATTCAAAAAAAAAAAAACTCATCTAATCACATATACAGACCTGAAGTGCTATTTGAAGTACTTCACTTGATGTTCTCGTTGTATTTGATCATGTTTCCAGTGTTTGCTTTTGACTTTACTCCTATTTTTATAATTCACTATTTATCTCTGATTTTCAAAAGTGGTGAGGGAAGTCAATTCCAGGCGGTGATGGAAGCCAAGGCCTCTGATCTCAAAATGGCTACGGAAAATGAACCAAAAGGAAAAAACACCGTATTAGAAGAGAATGCCTTCAGGGGTCCTGGAGAATTAAGGCTAGAATTTTCCTATATTGAGTCAGGCAGGAAAAAAAGAGGTGCAGATTGAGAAGTAGAAAAATTATTGCCCGTGAGAGGAATTTCCTGCTTGACTATTTCCTCTTAAATCTCATTATGTAAGTTTACTGATTGCTTTTTCTAAACTCAAAATTTAGGTCCCAAGTATAAAAGAGAAATTCTATTAAAATATGTATAGATTATACACCTTTGGAGTAAAGTGGTTTCTTTCTACATGTTTATAATTATGTTCTGGCTTATGCAGAATAGTCTATAGTTCGAACATTCTGGAACTGAGATTTATATTCCCTGTATAAGCATGAATAAGCATCTGGCCCACCTCAATAAGAAATGAGGTTTGTTTATTTGATTTCCCTTAGCCAGTTTGATAAGCAGAAAGACTGTCACTGGTAGAATTCTGGAAGAAGATATTAAAGCTACTGCACATATCTAAATGTAACATGTCAAGGATCTGCCTGTTTGCTCAAGAAAGGGAAGAAATTCATTGCTTAACCTCAGTAACCCAAATAGGCTTTCTGCTTGCCTTATACATCCCAAGTTACCTCCCAGTAACTTGAACGTATCTTCTTTTCAAGCCTTCCAAGTTCTACCCAAATTGAAAGACAGTGTTCTTGGTAGATGTTTTATTTTCGAGGATCGTTGGCTTTGCACACTCAGTAATCTCCACCACAGGTACCTTTCCCTCATCCACACACTCAAATATTACCTATCATTTAATCTAACCTCAATTTAAATGCAGCTTGTTCTTTGAAACCTTTTCCAACATTTTCATTTTAAAAAATCCCTTCCTTTAAAGAGAGCCTCCTGGGTCTTCATCAGTAATTCTAATATGGCAATATGCAATAAATATTTATTGTATACCTATAATGTGCCACAAGTTCAGTGCTAGGGATATGTCAGTGGGTAAAACAGTCAGAACTCCTTGTAAAATGAATAAAGTTAAAATTGCTTGTTAGATAGTGGTAAATGGTAAGGAGAAAAGTGTAGAAGAGGAAGAGAAAATGAAGCTGGAAGATAGAACTTTTATGTGGTTAGTGGAGGCCTGTCAGGGAAGTAGACTCAAGTCTGGGGGAAATGAGGAATGACAGACAAATATCTGACAGAAGAACATTCAGCCAGAGGGAAGAGAAAATGAAAAGACTCTGGGTGAAAGTGTAAATAGGAGGAAAATTAAGAGAAATCATAGAGGTGAAGAGTGGGGAGTGGGAGGAGGAGGAGCAGGCAGATTGTACATGTTTTTAATGGCCGACTTTTTCTCTGGGTTAAAAGTAAACCACTGAAGGCTTTGATTACCACAGAGGCATGGTCTAACTCATATTTCAGTAACAGAGGCAACAATGCAGCAGTGAGAGGATAAAAGTTCTGGAAATATTCTGAAGGCATAACCTAGGGGATTTATTAACAGATTAGACAGCAGATGAGAGAAAAAGTAGAGTAAATGTGACTCCAAGGCCTGTAGCCCAAACAATCAGAAATAAGGAGCTGCCTTGTGGAAAGGAACTGCTTCTTATTGAATAAGGAGTGGAAATAGAAAAGGTTATAGCAAAATAGTAAGTAGTAGCGGGCATTTGGGTTTGGAGGTACATATTTTGAGATTACTTCTCTGTTCTGCAGTCACTTGAATATACAAATTAGAAGTTATGAGCATCTAGATGAACATTAAAGCAGTGAGATAGATTGTTCTTACTTATTGAATGAATCTCAAAGGGCTGAGCTCCAAAAGATATGAAAGATGAGTACGAATAAATGAAGAAGAATGAGAAGAGACCAGTGAAGGAGAAGGAAAGCAGAGGAATTTGTGTCCTAGAAGCCAAGCAAAGAAAGTATCTAGGAGAAGGGAGTGATCAGCTATGCAAATGCTGCTGATAGCCCAAATAGGTTAAATGACTATTAATCTCATGATTTAGCAAAGAGTATGCCACTGGTGACTTTAACTACAGCTATGTCAGTGGAGTAGTGTTGGCAAAGGCCTGATAGAAACAGGTTCAAGTGTAAAGAAACTGAAATCAATGAATATAGCCAACTCTTCTGAGAAGTTTACTGTAAAAAAAAAAAAAAAAAAAGAAAAGAAAGAAATGGGACAGTAACTGGAGGGTATGGTGAAGTCACAAGCACACATATATGCATACACATATGTATATGTCTATATTTATTTTCAAATGAGGGTGAAATAGCAGCATTTTAATATGCTCATGAGAAAAAAAGAATGCAAGAGAGAAAAGGGAGAATTCCAGAAAAATTGCTCTTGTCTAGGCAAGAATGAATGAGATCTGGGACATAGTAGAGAGAGACTGCGCTTTGCTTGCCATGTGGATGGCTCATCTACAGAACAAGAGAGAGAACACAGTATGTACATACAGAGGCAGGTAGGTGAATATGGTCATGAAAAATTTGGAAATCATTTTTTGATTACTTCTTTTTACTTAGTTAAACAGAAAGCATATTCAGCAGCTTAGAGTGAGAATTGTCTCCAGTTATGTAGATTCTTTCTTCTTTTCTCTATTGTCATTCAGTAACCTCTAGCTAAGGAATTATTATTTTTTAATATCCAAGTGGTTTTATTATGCAATCATGAATAGTGAGCACATTATGTTAATTTCTGGAGAATTGAAAACTCACACAATCAAAATTTATTGAAAGAAGCAAGGAATAATTCTTAAATAAAAGCAAAATGCAAAGAGTAATTTATGAACTTAATTTTTTTTCCTGGTCTTCTCTCTGTTGGTACCATTTTAAGTACCTATGTATGTTCTTCTTTCAGTAAGGCATTCTAAGTTCCAGTTTCTAAGTTTTAAGTTCCACTCTGAAATTTCTTAAGATAAAGATGATGTTTACTCTGGCAATTTTTTGTTGTTGCTCTTCTTGATAGCTTATTTTTAATTAAAAAAAGGGCAGACTCCAGGATGATACCTCTGGACCCACTGGGGGTCTGGGGGACTTCGCTACCCTGAATGGAAGAACATAAGCCTGGTTGGTTTTTCCACCAGCTGATTAGACAGCCCAAGTGCTTTCAGGAAACATAGGCAGTAACCAGGGAGTGGCTACAGCAAGCCTTCAGCCAGACTCAGTGCTGTGCTAGCTTCAGATCTGGCCCAGTGAAATTATATTGATGATGGCCACAAGGGTGCTTGTGTCACTCCAGTCCTCAGCATTAGGTGGCTAGAGCAGAGGCAGAGACTCCGTATGTTTGGAAGAAAGGAAGAAAGCAAGAGTCTTTGCCTGGTAATCCAGAGAATTCTCTCAGATCTCATTCAAGACCATCAAGGGGTTGCCTTTATGAGTCTGCAAGAACCACAGAGTTACTGGATGTGGGTTCCCCCCTAAAGCAGATACAGCTTAGATCACAACACCTAAGTCCTTTCAAATATCTGGAAAACCTTCCCAAGAAGGATGAGTACAAATAAGCCCAGACAGTGAAGACTACAATAAATACTTAATGCTTCAATGCCCAGACACTGAAGAACATCTGCTAGCATCAACACCATCCAGGAAAACTTAACCTCACCAAATGAACACTAAATAAGTTTCCAGGGACAAATCCTGGAGAAACAGAGATATGTGATCTTTCAGACAGAGAATTCAAAATAGGTGGGTTGAGGAAACTCAAAGAAAATTCATGATAACACAGAGATGAAATTCAAAATTCTATCAGACAAACAGATTAAAATAATTAAAGAGAATCAAGCAGAAATTCTGGAGTTAAAAAATGCAATTGGCATAATGAAGAATGCATCAAGGTCCTTTAACAGCAGAATTAAGCAGAAGCAAGAGCTAGTGAGCTTGAAGAAAGGCTATTTGAAAATACCTAGTCAGAAAAGGCAAAAGAAAAAAGAATAAAAAAATAAAGCATGCCTAGCGTTTAGAAAATAGTCTCATAAGTGAAAATATAAGAATTATTGGCCTTAAAGAAGAGGTAGATAAATAGAGGGAGCAAATTTATTCAAAGGAATAATAACAGACAACTTCTGAAACCTACAGAAATATATCAATATCCAAGTACAAGAAGAAAATCACCTTCACTAGAGGAAGACAGGAAAGAGAGAAGAGAGGACCACAAAACAACCAGAAAAAGAATAATAAAATGGCAGGAGTAGGTCCTTACTTTTCAATAATAACATTGAGGTAGTTGGACTAAAATCTCCAATCAAAAGATATAGAGTAACTAAATGGATGAAAAAACAAGTCTCATTAATCTGTCTACAAGAAACACATTTCACCTACAAATACATACATAGACAGAAAATAAAGAGATGGAAAAAGATATTCCATGCCAATGGAAAACAAAAAAAGAGCAGAAGTAGCTGTATTTATATGATACAAAATAAATTTCAAGACAAAAGCTGTAAGTAGAGAACAAAGAAGGTAACTATGTAATGATACAGAAATCAATTTATCAAGAGGATATAACAGTTTTAAATATATGAGTGCTCAACACTGGAGCACTCAGATGTATAAAGCAAATATTATCAGAGCTAAAGAAGGAGATAGGCCCCAATACAATAATAGCTGGAGACTTCACACCCCATTTTCAGCATCTTGGACAGATCTTCCAGACAGAAAATCAACAAAGAAACATCAGACTTAATCTTCACTATAGACCAAATGAATCTAATAGATATTTACAGAACGTTGCATCCAAGAGGTGCAGAATACACATTCTTTTCAGCACCTGGATTATTCTCAAGTGTAAACCATATGTTCACAAAAAAAGTGTTAAAACATTAAAAAAACTGAAATAATATTAAGTATCTTCTCTGACCACAATGGAATAAAACTAGAAATTAATAACAACATGAATTTTGAAAACTATACAAATATACAAAAATTAAACAATATGTTCCTGAATGACCAGTGGGTCAATGAAGAAATTAAGAAAATTGAAATATTTCTTAAATTATGATGGAACACAACATACCAAAACCTATGGGATACAACAAAAGCAGTGCTAAGATGGAAGTCCGATAGCTATTAAGTGCCTACATCAACAAAGAGAAAAAAACTTCAAATATATAGTCTAACAATGCATCTTAAAGAACTAGAAAAGCAAGAGCAAATCAAACCCAAAATTAGTAGAAGAAAATAAATGATAAATATTGTAGCAGAAATGAATAGAATTGAAAAAAAAATTCCAAAGTCAATTAAACAAAAAGTAGGTTATTTGAAAAGTTAAGTTAAATTGACAAATCTTTAGCCAGACTAAGAAAAAAGAGAGAAGATACAAATTAATAAAATCAGAAATGAAAATGGAGACATTACTACTGATACTGTAGAAATTAAAAGGATCATCAGTGGCTACTATGAGCACCTATATACCAATAAGCTGGAAAATCTAGAAGAAATAAATGAATTCCTAGACATACACAACCTACCAAGATTGAAACAGGAAGAAATCCAAACCCTGAACAGACTGATGACAAGTAATGAGATCTAAGCCATAATGAAAACCCTCCCCATAAAGAAAAGCCTGGGACCAGATGGCTTCATCTGAATTCTGCTGAATTCTACCAAACATTTAAAGAACTAATATAAATTCTACTCAAACCATTCCAAAAAATAGAATCGGAGAGAGTGCTCCCAAATTCATTCTCTGAGGACATTATTACCCTGATACCAAAACCTGGCAAAACCGTATCAAAAAAAGAAAACTACAGGCCAATATCTCTGATAAATATTGGTGCAAAAATGTTCAACAAAATACTAGTAAGCCAAATTCAACAATACATTAGAAAGATCATTCATCGTGACCAAGTGGTATTTATCCCTGGGATGCAAGGATGGTTCAACATACACAAGTCAATCAACATGATCTATCATATCAACAGAATGAAGGATAAAACCATAGTCCCATTTATAATAGCCAGAAATAAAATTAAATACCTAGGAGTTAATTTAACCAAAGTAGTGAAATAATTTTATAATGAAAACTATACAACACTAATGAAAGAAATTGAACAGGAAACAAAATAATGGAAAAATATTTCATGTTCATGGATTGATAGAATCAATATTGTTAAAATATTCCTACTACTCAAAGCAACATATAGGTTTAATGCAATCCCTATCAAAATAACAATGACATTCTTCATAGAAATAGAAAAAACAATCCTAAAATTTATATGGAACCACAAAAGACCCAGAATAGCCAAAGCTACTTTAAGCAAATAGAACAAAACTGGAGGAATCACATTACCTGATTTCAAATTTTACTACACAACTTTAGTAACAAAAATAGCATGGTACTGGCATAAAAACAGACACATAGACCAATGGAAAAGAATAGAGAACACAAAATCAAATCCACACCCCCACAGTAAACTCACTTTTGACAAGGATGTCAGAAACATACAATGGGGAAAAAGACAGACTTCAATAAATGATGCTGGGAAAACTGGATATCTATATGCAAAAGAATGAAACTAGACATTTGTCTCTCACCATACACAAAAATCAAATAAAGATGAAGTAAAGACTTAAATTCAAGACC
The DNA here is from genome assembly GCF_028885655.2 of Pongo abelii. Classification (NCBI taxonomy): domain Eukaryota; kingdom Metazoa; phylum Chordata; class Mammalia; order Primates; family Hominidae; genus Pongo; species Pongo abelii. The sequence goes on along the minus strand of NC_071990.2, from coordinate 78,954,923 downwards.
TCAAACTATAAAACTACTACCAGAAAACCTTGGGGAAACTCTCCAAGCCATTGGTCTGGGAGAAAATTTCTTGAGCAATACCCTACAAGCATAGGCAACCAAAGCAGAAATGGACAAATGGAATCACATCGATTTAAAAAGCTTCTTAATAGCAAAGAATACAATTAACAAAGTGAAGAGACACCCCAAGGAACGTGAGAACATATTTGAAAACTACCCATCTGACAAGGATGAATAACCGGAATATATAAGGAGCTCAAACAAGCCTATAGGAAAAAATCTAATAATCTGATAAAAAATTAGGCAAAAGATTTGCATAGACATTTCTCAAAAGAAATAGAAATGGCAAACAAGAGTATCAAAAGGTGTTCAACATTATTGATCATCAGAGAAATGCAAATCAAAACTACAATGAGATATCATCTCACCCCAGTTAAAATGATTTGTATCCAAAAGCCAGGCCGTAACAAATGCTTGCAAGGTTGTGGAGAAAAGATAACTCTTGTATGCTGCTGGTGTAAATGTAACTTAGTACAACCACTATGGATAGCAGTTTGGAGGCTTCTCAAAAAACTACAGTGACAATAACTTAATTGTATATTTTTAAATAACTTAATGTAATTAGATTGTTTGTAACTCAAAGGATAAATGCTTGAGGGGATGGATACCCAATTCTCCATGATGTGCTTATTTCACATTACATGACTGTATAAAAGTATCTCATGTACCTCATAAATATATACACCTACTATGTTCCCACAAACATTTTTTAAAATAGCAAATTTTTTTAAATAATAGAATTATGAAAAGTTTCCAACTGTATATTGGAAGGCCTATATCATTTTCAAAAACTTTCCTCTTTGAAGTTCTAAGTAAATGTGAGTAGAAATCCCTAACTTGGGAAGGTTTTGATTGAATTTTTCCCAAATCTCCTCTGCTTCAGTAAAGGCACATTTCATTTTATCCTATCTTCAGTGAGGATGTGGATTTGGAGGTTATTACCTATTTAGATCACTCTCAAATATATAAAGACAATATTCCAGAAAGAATATTTTAAAATTCTCTCATGTAGAAAATATAACAATCTTACAATGTTCTAGATTGTGGCAATTTTTGAAGCTTTTAATGGATGAGAGGCTTTTATGTTGCCCAGGTTGGCCTCGAATGCGTAGCCTCGCCTCGTTATGCTCCAGGACAACTGGCCTGAGCCACCGCAGCTCCCGAAGCTTTTAAACAAGACTATAAAGGCCAAATTATTCATTCCAGCTTGAACATTTAACCAAAATTTTAAGGACTGAAATTATTAGACTCTGAAATGTTCTATCATTGTTGGAGATGTTCTAATGTATTTTCAAAATTTCACTATAATTTCAACCTTCTCAATTTATATTTCTCTAGCCCAGATGTTTTTAAAATGCTCATTATAAATTTTGTAGAAAAATTATCTATTATATGCTTATCTACTTGGATAACCCATTATATACTTGATCAAAACTCAGTCATTCAACATCTTCAGTTCTCCAAATCTCTTTTTATGACTCAGATCCCACTTACAATCCATGGACTTCATATATTTTACCTGGCCCTTGGATTATCTTTATTCCAGCAAATCTACTCAGTCATTTATATTTCAAACAATTCTTTATTGATTACCTTCCATGCTATGTATTCTTTTTGGTAGGTCAGCCCAATTTATTTATACTCGATACATAAGAATTTTGTTTCAAGAGAAAATTCAAGTTTTCCCCAATTAACTCTACCCCATATTTGCAACACAGATATGGATTCAAATGTGGGGTTATCCTAAGTATTTTCTAAAAAATAATAACAAATGTGACCACTTATAAAAAAAAAAAGGAAGAGAAAGAAATTAACAAACTAAGATGTGTTCTGGAATGACAGGAATTTTAGCACATTAACTTTGAAATCATTAATATCCAGCATAATGCCTAGCATAGAGAAACCGCCTCCTTTTTTTAGTTAGGCACAAATGCATCTAATCTATACCACAAATTGTTTGTGAATTTCAATTTAACAAACAATTATCGTACATTTTCTATGCATGAGATACTGTACTAGCCACTCAGTATAGAAAGGAGAAAAATATATAGTCTCTGTAATCAGGGAGTTGAGGTTTCATAGACATCTGAAACAGGGAGTTGACAATGTCAACATATTACTATCAGTGTTATGATAAGATGAGTACATGGTTTTATGGGAGCATTTAAGAAAGATACTTTAGTTCTTAGACTAGGGTCATGGAAGACAAGGAGGAATTTACAAGCAACATGAAAGCGGTGGGTACATTTAGGCCAGAAACAGCAGGTGCTAAAGCCTCAAGGCAAGAAAGAATATAAAGTTAGATAACTACAAATAGTTTTAAATGGCATACTTTAGCACACATGGAGAGTAATAACTACAGCTGAATCCAGAGAGGAAGGTAACACCACTTCCAGAACTTCAAGAGCCATATAAGGGAATTTGGACTTACCTAAGAATTTTGAGGGTATATTTAAAATATTCCAACTGAGAATGGAGATGACATAATCATATTTCAACCCTGAAAATATAAATCTTTCATGAAGAGCATAGAGTAAATATGCCACATAAGAATGTGGAGAAAGTGGGTAATTCAGCATATTATATTGACTAATTCAGAGATGGGTTATGTGCATGTGGACTGACTCATTATCTAAGTTGTGTTTTCTGTTACTTGTATGTAATAATTTATTTATTTTTTCTATACCTTTCAAAGTTAAGGTGCAGAGTGAAAGAAATCTCTGCAAGAGACTATTACAGTGAGATAAGACCAGAGATGGTGGGACGAATGACAACACTGTTGGAAATATTATAAACTAGTGGCTGTGAAGATGAAAAGTTAGAATATGAGACTTTGTGATTAACTGGATGTGGGACTAAAATATGAATGATTCAGGGCTTACTTTAAGATTTAGACTTGGTAAATAGTTGCTTCTTAGAGTATATTTTATCTTCACTAACTAAAGCTTAAGGTCCTGGAGGGTGGAGACTTTTCCTTCCCATTGGCTGCATGCTGTACAGAACTCTCCTGGGTCAGGTTCCAGTGAGTAGTTGCGGACTAGCCTTCTCAGGTTTAAGAGCAAAGATATATTTGAAATGCTGCATGTATTGCTTTATTTCTTCAGAATTTGTACAGTTCAATAGGGCTATCCTGGAGCAAAACTTAAAAATGAATATGCACATGAAAGGTTGGGGAGAATCCAGAATGTCACAAATGAATAGCATAAGCTTTCTTTGCCTGTGATTGGAATTGAAGGAATGCAGAATGATTTTGGTTACCTTATCAATATGTATTATTATTTATTTTGATGTCCTCTGAAATCACTAAACATGCAAATTTTGGTTTCCACTTATTTACCTTGTATGTGCAAACACTTTTTCATGTAATAGCAAAAAGATTAGTAAATGATTCTTCAATATAAGCAATATTTACTAGAAAAATTACCAGCATACATGAGAAATGTGAATTACTTAGTTTAATATAATGTGACTATTTAGAGTGAGCTCTAAATTACTAGAGAACAGTTTTGAGCAGATGTTTGAGAATGTGGTGTTCAGAGCAACATAGGATGTACCACAGAGAAGTTGGTACGAGAGAAGCTGCCTTAACTGACCACATTGAACAAACCTGCAAGATAAATTTTGCTCTCTAGTCTTTAAGTGAATTATACTCACTAAAGCCTGTGACAGCACAAATGCTTGTGGTCAACTTACACATTTCTAATATGCTCACACCCTTCTGTTTCTGTAACTTGAGATGTTTACTTATTGAGTCAATTATATTTCTTACCACACGATGTTGATTTTATTATTAATTTCTTGTCTTAAAAAATTTGATTTTTACACTACAGATTAATATGGTTACTAATATTTTAAAGATATTTAGTTAATAATCATTTGTAAAGAATCTTGAAAATTATTTCAAGATTCATGGAAACAAAAGAATGTAGTCTCTGTAGGAGAGATGGTTGACACACCAAATTTTGATTGTTCTCTTTTCACAGGAAAAGAGCTGAAGCAATGCATATGGCTTCACAGCTGGAGACCACGCTCCTCAGCCTTCCTTACAACCAACCTGTCGTGTTTGAATCCGTTCTCTTCAAGGGAATGAGAGCAATATTTACGTGTGCAGCTTCCAGGTCAGTTACCATTTATAATAAAAGTGAAATCTCTTGTTCTGGACTGCTGCTTTCTTTCGACTGGAAAGCAGATTTTAGCAATGATATAATTTTGGTCATGAAGATAAGGGCAATGTCTTATTAGTTGACAGAGAACAAGATGGAGAAAGCCACCCTCCCTAGAAGTTCTCATGAGGCAGGGTTACCCTGTTAATTATACTGTTTCCTGATGGAGAAATGAACTTCTATCATATTTAAGCCATTGATTGTATTTTGGGATTTTCTTCATTACAGCAACTTAGCCTCTATCCAAAAAGACGATTTCTTATCCATCAATTACACTCATAGAAATATAACCTAAATAAATAATCTTATATTGAAAAAGATAGTGCTCATGCACACTTTTTTCTTTCTTTGTCTCAAAGGAAAAATAAAGAAACATTCATAATTAAAAACAAATAAAGTTTGTAATTTTGAAGAGAGGCCTACTCCACACACAAATGAGACTATCACAGCTTTGAATTCTTAAGGAAATTTGAGAGATTTTATCATGTCCCAGATATTGGACATAAGTTATCTCTTTATATATGCAATTATCCTAAGAAATTTTCCAATTTTATCAATAAGAGATTTTGACAAATGAGCATATCCTGAGGAAAGGTATCAGGAATCATTCCATGTGGAAAAAAGAAAGAACAAGAAATATTTAAAGACGAAATTATGTATGACTTGATAGGTTTATCTAATTGTTTCAGAATGACCCAGTATAACATAAATTAGACTGCAAATTAATCAGGGACAGAGTTAGGGTCAGTCATTGGAAGCTAAAAGAAACCAAAACATAACACAAATTTCAGCTCTACTAAAGGAATATTTTTCTAATGTGTGGAGCCTCACAAGAATGAAGAGCCAATTATCAATGATGTCCAAAGGAAGATGAAATAGTGTTCAGCTAGAGAATGGCATCTTAGGTTCCTTTTAATCCTGAAAATTCATAAATCTTTGTCGATATTCTAGGCAGTTTTTCTTTATCAATACAAGTTAGTAAAACTTCGCCTAATTTGAAAATCTTGAATATCAGTTTTTGTTTATGTAATTGTTTCGACTTCCTCTATATAGCGAGAACACAAATTCTGGATGACACTGTTTACTTCCAAATCCTAGATCTAACATTAGGAAAAGTTGCTTGTGCTCTGTAATACTTGGTTTCCTTATTTCTTTTTTTGGGATGGGTGGGCGGAGTTTCACTCTTGCTGCCCAACCTGAAGTGCAATGGCACGATCTCAGCTCACTGCAACCTCCTCTTCCCAGGTACAAATGATTCTCCTGTCTCAGCCTCTCGAGTAGCTGGGATTACAGGTGCGCACCACAACGCCTGGCTAATTTTTTGTATTTTTAGTAGAAACGGGGTTTCACCATGTTAGCCAGGTTTGTCTCGATCTCCTGATCTTGTGATCCAGCTGCCTCGGCCTCCCAAAGTGCTGGGATTACTGGCGTGAGCCACCGTGCCTGGCGGGTTTTCTTATTTCTAAATTATGTTTGATGATAGTGTTCGGTGCCCAGGCTTTTATGAATATTAAATAAGACAATTCAACTGCTAAACACAATTCTATTTTAAAAAATCAAAAAATGTGAGATATTATTATATCCTCCTTAATTAAATCTCACTTTGTGTAATTTGCTTTTACATTATAGCCTCATTTAAGTAGTCCATTTGTAAAACAGCTAGCTATTTTTTATCATTCACCAAATCACTGTTAAAATTATCTTCATCATTATAATCCGCATCAACATTAAGAAAATTTAAATTGTATTAAGAATTCAATATCTCATATCCCTCAGATGGCATTTTTTAATTTTTAATTTTTAAATTTGACAGATAATATTGTATGTATTTATCATATACAACATGGTGTCTTGAAGTATCTGTAAGTTTCTCTTGGTCTACATTTTCACCAGCTGTTCCATTATTAGTCTTTTTAAATTTAGCTGGTCTATAATGATAGGTCACTATGGTTATAATTTGCATTTATCTGAATAATAATGAAGTGGAGAATCTATATATGTTTATTTGTCATTTTAGTATTATTTAATTTTGAAGAATCTGTGAGCTTTTGCCCATTTATCTATTGAATTTTCTGTTTTTTTATATATATTTGTGAAAGTTTATTATTTAGTCTATTAAAAGCCTCTTACTGTATGTGCATTGCAAATAGCTTTTCCCAATCAGTGGCTTATTTTTTTCATTCTGGTATAAACAAAGATTCCTAATTTTATTTTATTTTTGTAGAAATTTAAGTGGTACACTGCAGTTTTGTTACATGGATATAATGTGTAATAGTGACGTCTGGGCTTTTAGTGTAACCATTAACTAAATAATGTACATTTTTTCCCATTAAGTTATTTCTCATCCTTCACCACCCTTCTGAGTCTCCAGTGTCTGTTTTTACACATTTCATGTCCATATATACACATTATTTAGCTTCTACTTGTAAATGAGAACATGCATTATTTGATTTTCTGTTTCTGATTTGTTCCATTTAAGATAATGTTCCCAGTTTCATCTGTGTTGCTGCAAAATACATGATTTCATTTATTTCATTCTTTTTTATGGCTGAATAGTATTCCATATTATATATATGTTTGCATATGTGTATATATGTACATATATACACACACATATGTGCGCATGTGTGTATCTACACGTACGCATTTTATCTATATACACCCCATTTTATTTATTCATTCATCTATCAATGAATAGAGATTGATTCCATATTTTTGCTCTTGTGAATACTGCTGCAATAAACATACAAATGCAGGTATATTTTTGATATAATATTTTCTTTTCCTTTGGGTAGATACCCAGTAGTGGGATTGCTGGATCAAATGGTACTTCTATTTTTAGTTCTTTGAGAAATCTCCATTCTGTTCTCCAAACAGGTTGTATTAATTTACTAAGCATTCTTTTGCCTTCACATCCTCACAAACATCTATTTTTTTTTACTTTTTAATAATAGTCTTTCTGACTAGGGTAAAATATTATCTCATTGTGGTTTAAATTTGCATTTCTCTGATGATAAGAGAAATGATGTTGAATGTTTATTTATATGCTTGTTGGCCATTTGTATGTTTTCTTTTGAAAAATGTCTATTCATGTCACTTGCTCACTTTATAATGGGATTATTTTGTTGTTGCTGTTGAGTGGTTTGAGTTCCTTGTACATTTTGGATATTAGTCTTCTGTCATGTGCATAGTTTGCAAATACTTTTTTCCACTCTGTAGGTTGTTGTTTACTCTGTTATTTTGGTTGCTGTGCACAAGCTCTTTTGCTACTACAACCAGCATTTGAGGAAGCCACTATATTAAGGCTATTTATAACCAAAAAACTTATGCAGTCTTTAACACTGAATGTACCCAGAAGCAAAGCCATATGGCCCTATTCAACATACACCATTGTTGTATTCTCTGGGGAAAAAAGCCCTGCCCCAACAAAATAAATTCAAAAATAAATAGAAGCAACTATTTCTCCAGATGCAAAAAAATCAGCATAATAATACAGGAAATATGACAAAACAAATTATTATGACACTCCCAGTGCACTACAAATTGCCTAGACCAATGTTCTGAAAATTTTTCCAATGTCATAGTTTGTGGCCTTAGATTTAAGTCCTTAATCCATTTTGAGTTAATTTATATGTTGAGAGGTAAGGATCTAGTTTCATTCTTCTGCACATAGATATCCAGTCTTTCCAGCACCATTTATTGAAGAGACTGTCTTTCCTCCAGTGTATGTTCTTGGTACCTTTATTGAAAATGAGTTCACTGTTGGTGTGTAGATTTATTTCTGGGCTCTCAACACTCATCCTTTGGTCTATGTGTCTCTTCTTATGTCAGTACCATGCTATTTTTGTTACTATAGTTGTGTAGCAAAATTTTTGAAGTCAGGTAATGTGATTCCCCCAGTTTTGTTCTATTTGCTTAGGGTAGTGGGTCTTTTGTGGTTCCATATAAATTTTCGAATTGTATTTTCTATTTTTATGAAGAATACCATTGGTATTTTGAGCATTAAACCTATATGTTGGTTCAGTAGTTTGGACATTTTAACAATATTGATTTTTCCAATCAATGAACATGAAATATTTTTCCATTTTTTGGTTTCCTCTTCAGTTACATTTATTAGTGTTTTATAGTTTTCATTATAAAGATCTTTTACTTCTTTGGTTAAATTAATTCCTAGGTATTTAATTTTATTTTTGGTCAGTATAATGGGACTATTTTTAATTTTTTGTATTTTTCACTGTTAGTATATGGAAATGCTACTGATTTTTCAGTTGGTTTTGTTTCCTGTAACTCTACTGAATTTGTTGATCAGTTCTAGCAGTTTTCTTCTGGAGTCCTTAGGTTTTTCCAAATTTAAGATTGTATCCCAAGCAAATAAGAAAAATTTGACTTCTTTCAATTCCATTTGGATGCCTTTTATATCTTTCTCTTGTCTCATCACTCTAGCAAAGACTTCCAGTACTATGTTAAATAACAGTGGTGACAGTGGGCATCCTTGTCATGTTCTAGATCCTATAGGAAAGGATTTCAGTTTTTCCCCCTTCTGTATGACGCTAGATGTGTGTCTGTCGTATGTTGCTTTTATTATGTTGAGGTATGTTCTTTCTATTTCCAGTTTTTTGAGGGTCTTAACATGAAGGGATATTAAATTTTATAAAATGATTTTTCAGTACTAATTGAAATTATCAGATGCTTTTTATCCTTCATTCTGTTGATGTATTACATTGATTGACTTGCATATGTTGAATCATACTTGCATCCCAGAGATAAATAGTACTTGGTCATGAAGGATGATCTTTCTAACGTATTGTTGAATTCGGGTTTCTAGTATTTTGTTGAAGATCTTTGCATCAATATTTATAAGAGATACTGACCTATAGGTTTTATTTTTTATTAATGTGTTGTTGTCCGGTTTTGGCATTAGGGGAATATTGACCTCGAAAAATGAGTTTGGAAGTATTCTCTCCTCCTTTATTTTCTAGAATAGTTTGAGTAGGATTGATATTACTTCTTCTTTAAATGTTTGGCAGAATTCAGCAGTGAAGCCATCAGGTCTTGGGCTTTTGTTTACTGGGAGACTTTTTATTATGGCTTTGATCTTGTTATTTATTACTAGTCTGTTCAGATTTTGGATTTCTTCCTTATTCAATCTTGGTAGGTTGTATGTGACTAGGAATTCATTTATTGTGTTTAGATTTTCCAATTTGTTGGTATGTAGTTGCTCATAGTAGCCACTAATGATCCTTTAATTTCTGCAATACCAGTTGTAATGTCTCCATTTTCACTTCTGATCTTACTTACTTGCATCTTCTCTCTTTTTCTATTAGTCTGGCTAAATATTTGTCCATTTACTTTAACTTTTAAAAAAGACTACTTTTGTTTTGTTAACTTTTGTCCTATTTTTTATTTCAGTTTCACTTATTTCTTCTCTTTTTTATTATTTACTTTCTTCAACCAGTTTTAGGTTTGATTTGCTCTTGCTTTTCTAGTTCTTTAAGATGCATCATTAGATTGTATATTTGAAGTTTTTTCTCTTTTTTGATGTAGGCACTCAGGGCTGTCAACTTTCATCTTAGTACTGCTTTTGCTGTGTCCCATAGGTTTTCGTATGTTGTGTTTTCATTATCATTTGTCTCAAGAAATCTTCTAATTTTTCTCTTAATTTCTTCATTGATCCACTGGTTATTCAGGGGCACAATTTTTAATTTTCATGTATTAATATAGTTTTCAAATTCCTGTTGTTATTAATATCTAGTTTTATTCCTTTGTGATAAGAAAATATGCTTGATATTATTTCAATTTGTTTTGAAATATTTAAGACTTGTTTTGTGACCTAACACATGGCCTATCCTGGAAAATAATCAGTATGCTGAGGAGAAAAATGTGTATTCCGCAACCATTGGATGAAATGTTCTTTAAATATCTATTAGATCCATTTGATCTCTAGTACAAATTATGTCTGATATTTCTTTGTTGATTTTCTGTTCAGTAGATCTATCCAATGCTGAAAGTGGGGTGTTGAAGTCTCCAGCTAGTATTGTATTGAGGTCTATCTCTCTCTTTAGCTATAATAATATTTGCTTTATATATCTCAATTCTCCAAATGTTGGGGTACATATATATTTAAAACTGGTATATCCTCTTGCTGAATTCATCCCTTTATCATTATATAGTGACCCTCTTTGTCTCTTGTAGTTTTAATCTTGAAATCTATTTTGCCTGATGTAAGTATCACAACTCTTGCTCTTTTTTGGTTTACATTGGCATGAAATATGTTTTTTCATCCCTTTCCTTTCAGTCTGTGTGTGTCTTTATAGGCGACATGTGTTTCTTGTAGGCAACAGATCAATGAGTCTTATTTTCCCATTCATTCAGCCAGTGTATGTTTTTTGATTGTAGAGTTTAGGGCATTTACATTCAATGTTATTATTGAACAGTAATGACTTACTTCTGCCATTTTGTTATTTGTTTTCTACTTTTGTCATCATCTCTTCCTTCTTCCTTTCATTCCTGTTTCCCACTAGTGAAGTTCCTATTCAATTTTGCCGAGTCTTTTTTTTTTTTTTTTTTTCTTTTTTTTTTTTTTTTCTTTTATTGTAATTATTATTATTATTATTATTATTATACTTTAGGTTTTATGGTACATGTGCCCAATGTGCAGTAAGTTACATATGTATACATGTGCCATGCTGGTGCACTGCACCCACCAACTCGTCATCTAGCATTAGGTATATCTCCCAATGTTATCCCTCCCCCCTCCCCCCAACCCACAACAGTCCCTGAAGTGTGATGTTCCCCTTCCTGTGTCCATGTGTTCTCATTGTTCAATTCCCACCTATGAGTGAGAATATGCGGTGTTTGGTTTTTTGTTCTTGCGATAGTTTACTGAGAATGATGATTTCCAATTTCATCCATGTCCCTACAAAGGACATGAACTCATCATTTCTTATGGCTGCATAGTATTCCATGGTGTAGATGTGCCACATTTTCTTAATCCAGTCTATCATTGTTGGACATTTGGGTTGGTTCCAAGTCTTTGCTATTGTGAATAATGCCGCAATAAACATACGTGTGCATGTGTCTTTATAGCAGCATGATTTATAGTCCTTTGGGTATATACCCAGTAATGGGATGGCTGGGTCAAATGGAATTTCTAGTTCTAGATCCCTGAGGAATCGCCACACTGACTTCCACAAGGGTTGAACTAGTTTACAGTCCCACCAACAGTGTAAAAGTGTTCCTATTTCTCCACATCCTCTCCAGCACCTGTTGTTTCCTGACTTTTTAATGATCGCCATTCTAACTGGTGTGAGATGGTATCTCATTGTGGTTTTGATTTGCATTTCTCTGATGGCCAGTGATGGTGAGCATTTTTTCATGTGTCTTTTGGCTGCATAAATGTCTTCTTTTGAGAAGTGTCTGTTCATGTCCTTCGCCCACTTTTTGATGGGGTTGTTTGTTTTTTTCTTGTAAATTTGTTGGAGTTCATTGTAGATTCTGGATATTAGCCCTTTGTCAGATGAGTAGGTTGCGAAAATTTTCTCCCATTTTGTAGGTTGCCTGTTCACTCTGATGGTAGTTTCCTTTGCTGTGCAGAAGCTCTTTAGTTTAATTAGATCCCATTTGTCAATTTTGGCTTTTGTTGCCATTGCTTTTGGTGTTTTAGACATGAAGTCCTTGCCCATGCCTATGTCCTGAATGGTATTGCCTAGGTTTTCTTCTAGGGTTTTTATGGTTTTAGGTCTAACATTTAAGTCTTTAATCCATCTTGAATTGATTTTTGTATAAGGTGTAAGGAAGGGATCCAGTTTCAGCTTTCTACATATGGCTAGCCAGTTTTCCCAGCACCATTTATTAAATAGGGAATCCTTTCCCCATTTCTTGTTTTTCTCAGGTTTGTCAAAGATCAGATGGTTGTAGATATGTGGCATTATTTCTGACGGCTCTGTTCTGTTCCATTGATCTATATCTCTGTTTTGGTACCAGTACCATGCTGTTTTGGTTACTGTAGCCTTGTAGTATAGTTTGAAGTCAGGTAGCGTGATGCCTCCAGCTTTGTTCTTTTGGCTTAGGATTGACTTGGCGATGCGGGCTCTTTTTTGGTTCCATATGAACTTTAAAGTAGTTTTTTCCAATTCTGTGAAGAAAGTCATTGGTAGCTTGATGGGGATGGCATTGAATCTGTAAATTACCTTGGGAAGGATGGCCATTTTCATGATATTGATTCTTCCTACCCATGAGCATGGAATGTTCTTCCATTTGTTTGTATCCTCTTTTATTTCCTTGAGCAGTGGTTTGTAGTTCTCCTTGAAGAGGTCTTTGACATCCCTTGTAAGTTGGATTCCTAGGTATTTTATTCTCTTTGAAGCAATTGTGAATGGGAGTTCACTCATGATTTGGCTCTCTGTTTGTCTGTTATTGATGTATAAGAATGCTTGTGATTTTTGCACATTGATTTTGTATCCTGAGACTTTGCTGAAGTTGCTTATCAGCTTAAGGAGATTTTGGGCTGAGACAATGGGGTTTTCTAGATATACTATCATGTCATCTGCAAACAGGGACAATTTGACTTCCTCTTTTCCTAATTGAATACCCTTGATTTCCTTCTCCTGCCTAATTGCCCTGGCCAGAACTTCCAACACTATGTTGAATAGAAGTGGCGAGAGAGGGCATCCCTGTCTTGTGCCAGTTTTCAAAGGGAATGCTTTCAGTTTTTGCCCATTCAGTATGATATTGGCTGTGGGTTTGTCATAAATAGCTCTTATTATTTTGAGATACGTCCCATCAATTCCTAATTTATTGAGAGTTTTTAGCATGAAGGGTTGTTGAATTTTGTCAAAGGCCTTTTCTGCATCTATTGAGATAATCATGTGGTTTTTGTCTTTGGTTCTGTTTATATGCTGGATTACATTTATTGATTTGCGTATATTGAACCAGCCTTGCATCCCAGGGATGAAGCCCACTTGATCATGGTGGACAAGCTTTTTGATGTGCTGCTGGATTCTGTTTGCCAGTATTTTATTGAGGATTTTTGCATCAATGTTCATCAAGGATATTGGTCTAAAATTCTCTTTTTTTGTTGTGTCTCTGCCAGGCTTTGGTATCAGGATGATGCTGGCCTCATAAAATGAGTTAGGGAGGATTCCCTCTTTTTCTATTGATTGGAATAGTTTCAGAAGGAATGGTACCAGCTCCTCCTTGTACCTCTGGTAGAATTCGGCTGTGAACCCATCTGGTCCTGGACTTTTTTTGGTTGGTAAGCTATTGATTATTGCCATAATTTCAGCTCCTGTTATTGGTCTATTCAGAGATTGAACTTCTTCTTGGTTTAGTCTTGGGAGGGTGTATGTGTTGAGGAATTTATCCATTTCTTCTAGATTTTCTAGTTTATTTGCATAGAGGTGTTTGTAATATTCTCTGATGGTAGTTTGTATTTCTGTGGGATCGGTGGTGATATCCCCTTTATCATTTTTTATTGCATCTATTTGATTCTTCTCTCTTTTTTTCTTTATTAATCTTGCTAGCGGTCTATCAATTTTGTTGATCCTTTCAAAAAACCAGCTCCTGGATTCATTTATTTTTTGAAGGGTTTTTTGTGTCTCTATTTCCTTCAGTTCTGCTCTGATTTTAGTTATTTCTTGCCTTCTGCTAGCTTTTGAATGTGTTTGCTCTTGCTTTTCTAGTTCTTTTAATTGTGATGTTAGGGTGTCAATTTTGGATCTTTCCTGCTTTCTCTTGTGGGCATTTAGTGCTATAAATTTCCCTCTACACACTGCTTTGAATGCATCCCAGAGATTCTGGTATGTTGTGTCTTGGTTCTCGTTGGTTTCAAAGAACATCTTTATTTCTGCCTTCATTTCGTTATGTACCCAGTAGTCATTCAGGAGCAGGTTGTTCAGTTTCCACGTAGTTGAGCGGTTTTGAGTGAGATTCTTAATCCTGAGTTCTAGCTTGATTGCACTGTGATCTGAGAGACAGTTTGTTACAATTTCTGTTCTTTTACATTTATTGAGGAGAGCTTTACTTCCAAGGATATGGTCAATTTTGGAATAGGTGTGGTGTGGTGCTGAAAAAAATGTATATTCTGTTGATTTGGGGTGGAGAGTTCTGTAGATGTCTATTAGGTCTGCTTGGTGCAGAGCTGAGTTCAATTCCTGGGTATCCTTGTTGACTTTCTGTCTCGTTGATCTGTCTAATGTTGACAGTGGGGTGTTAAAGTCTCCCATTATTAATGTGTGGGAGTCTAAGTCTCTTTGTAGGTCACTCAGGACTTGCTTTATGAATCTGGGTGCTCCTGTATTGGGTGCGTATATATTTAGGATAGTTAGCTCTTCTTGTTGAATTAATCCCTTTACCATTATGTAATGGCCTTCTTTGTCTCTTTTGATCTTTGTTGGTTTAAAGTCTGTTTTATCAGAGACTAGGATTGCAACCCCTGCCTTTTTTTGTTTTCCATTTGCTTGGTAGATCTTCCGCCATCCTTTTATTTTGAGCCTATGTGTGTCTCTGCACGTGAGATGGGTTTCCTGAATACAGCACACTGATGGGTCTTGAGTCTTTATCCAATTTGCCAGTCTGTGTCTTTTAATTGGACCATTTAGTCCATTTACATTTAAAGTTAATATTGTTATGTGTGAATTTGATCCTGTCATTATGATGTTAGCTCGATGTTTTGCTCGTTAGTTGATGCAGTCTCTTCCTAGTCTCTTCCTAGTCTCAGTTTTTCCTGCTTTCCACAGTGTTATCACTTTCTTTCCCTGTATTGGTTAATTTTCATTAATCCTGAAAACACGTGCTAGTATTTTCCATCTTAAAAAGAAAAGTAAATGCAAAATATAGAGAGTTAAAATTAGTATTCCTATAGGGGCCAGCTCCACTTCTATGCTTTCCATTCAAAAAGGGAATTGGTAAGCTGATGAGTCTATTCTAGAGAAACTCCCCAATTTTGGCAAAATTGGGAAGGGGGCACCATAAATTCCACTTTCCTATTGTAGTGGTCTGCCTGGCCTGTGATAAGGTGTAAGTTGCATACAAATTAAAGGAAATATTTGTAGTTTTGTATTTAAATGAGGCAGACAGAAGCATCAGTCTCAGTGTCCATTCTTAATATTAAGCCTATCCTTATGTCATGGGCTATACTAGAACGCTCACAGCAGGGCCTTTATGGGCTGCTCCCTGGTGTACCCAACTGTGACTCATACCAGGTCTGAGGGCTAAAGTGGAAGTACCTAGCTTTTTCAGGCAGAGTGAGTCTAGTGAAACTATTTCTCTGAATACTGCTTGTCTTTATTTACTATTTGATATTCATCTTTCTATCTTAAGCAACTGGAGTATGCTAGCATGTAGTAAGAACTCAGCTATATTTTTGGATGAATAAATCCTTCAGAGGAAGGTTAGTCCTAATGTATTTTATGAAAAAAAAAGCTCATTAAGGTGTCCTCTACTGTCTAAAATTAAATTTGCAAACCTGTATAATCTGAAATAGTGAATTATATGATATTTGTTTGATAAAGGGACAACATGGAAAGTAATAATGAAAATTATCATGGGTAAGTATACCACTGTCCCATTATGCTAAAGAGAAAATATTATAGAACTAAGTAGATAAATATTTTATTTATTTAAATTGGTACCATTTCTGGATACTGGTCAATGGTCCTTTAATATATCAGTATGTTAAGATAATCTCTTTCTAAGTGTTCAGAATAAAAGTATGTCTGGCCTTCACAAAAAATCACTTTGAAATAAATAAAACAACAGTGAAAACTGTAATCTGAGTATTATTGTTGGTAACAGTTTGCTTAAGTTGGATTAGTGTTTTTATTGGTCTCCTAAATATCTATCTATATTAAGGCCACTTTTACTTAAGATTATTATTCTGTCAAATGATATAAATTATTTCTGGAGCTTAATAGTTTTATTTTTGATAAACAAGAAACTTAAGTGATTTTGGAAAATAAACTACAACAGTTATGGTTAGTGACTTCACAGTATGAAGACTGAAAATGTAAGAAATGGGACCATTACATTATATAGATTTGAAATAATCTTTTTCCTTCTTGGTTCCTTGAATTAAGTAATTATATAAAAGAGACTATATTTTATATAGTAGTGATGCATTTGTGAAATACTAAACAAAAATATAAAACTATTATTTCATCAGTAGTGTCAATATATAAATGTCATTTTAATACTGATCTAAAGTATTTATAAGTCCCAATGGTGACCATCTATCATCTGCTATGTCAAATATCAGCTTCCTTACCCACATTCCAACTTGAATCATGTTTCTGATGGGTGCTGCTGTTAACCTACTGTAGCTATCACTGCAGTCATCATTGATCAGCAAGGAGTATTTTATCCATGGAAAGCTAATTATGTAACTTTTTAATTATTTAAATTATATTATTTAATTTAATTATTTATAGTTATTTAACTTGGTGCCACAGTTAACCTCAACCATTCTCTTGTAATGAAGCTGGTCAGAAAGAATAATGGCAACATATAGAGGGAAGTAGAGCTAAGAATTGAAGATTGAGTCTAGTTTGCCTCAAATTCTTTAGTTCCAGTGTACCTGAAGTTTAGCTCTTTCCTTTCTACAGTTAATGAACCAGTAAATTCTCCTTTTACCTATGAAGTTTGTTATGAGTTTCTGACATTAGTAAACAAATTATTTCTAACTCTATCTTGATTCTAATCATTTTTGAAGACTGTACATCTCTGTTATAGAATCCATATTTCTGTCCACCCAATATTCATACGTTGATACCCGAACCCCAAATGGGATAGTATTAGGTGTCTCCTTTGGTTGGTAACTAGGGTTAGATGAGGCTTTCGGGGCAAAGACTCCATGATAGAAATAGCATCCTTAAAAAAAGAGAAAGACAATAGATCTCTTTCTCTCTCTGCATTGTGACGTTATCCTGAGAAGACAGACAATCATAAACCAGGGAGAAAGCCCTAGCCAGACACTGGATCTTCCAGCACCTTGATTTTGGATTTCCTAATCTCCAGAACTGTGAGAAATAAATGTTTGTTGCTTAAGCTACTCAGTCTATGGTATATTGTTATAGCAGCCCAAACTAAGACAATATCAGTAAAGAGAAGTGTGTTTACATTGGTTAAGTCTTTCTGAGTCAATACCTTGATTGTTTAATTGTTAACAAGTTACCTATTCTTGAAAAGGAGATATTACTTTGAAGCAATGACTAGCAAAAGTTCCTCAGGAAGCAACCGTGATGATAAACATAGGAGAAAACAACACACACAAAAAAATAAACAAACAACTGTGAGAAACAATAAGCCTGAGTAACAGTTACTATAAAATGTGGCATTCAATAAAACTCTAGGTGAAAATTTGACCCCTTTCACAAGTGAAATGAGCAGCTGGACCGGTGCTATGAAGTTATTGTCAACAGTTTAAATGTAAAAAGTAAATTATGGTTGGAGGCATTTTTTTATGGATTTGGGAGCTATGAAAAGTTCAGGTTATATATAAACTCACTGCAGAGAGGGCATAAAAACATAATACTACATTGATCTGTCCTTGCACTATGCTTATTTTAAAGTGGAAATTTTTAAGATTCAAGGTCTGTTTTTAATGTTATGAAGGGAAGTAGGTAATTAGATACTTAACAAAGACTATTTCATATAATAAAAATAGGACTATTTGTCCTGCACAGTTCAAGATATCATAATTGTATTAATGAGATGTATGCGATCATATTATATATTATATAATAAGATCATCCTTATTATTCAAAAGGAGGCAGTCATCCTGTACTGAACACTCAGGCTAACTCTATAGTCACTATTAATTTCACTGTTTTGTGTGGTTTGATTGATCTCTGTGATAATGTGAACTTAGATAACAATATACAAAAATTACCAAAAAAGATGTATAAAATGGCCCTTGCTCTGAAGGATCTTTAGTAAAGATTTAAAAGTAATCCCAATGAAAATGATTAAGTCAATTAAATGATGTTTTTTATAAATACATAAAATTCTTACAAAAAGACATACATCTTGAAATAAAACATATCACTGGACATAAGAAGGCTTGATGTTAAAAGAAGTGAGATCTGAAAAGATAATGAAGGATGCTATGGTCAGAAAAAAGACCTACACTAAGGCACCAAGGGTATACAGAAGGAATGGGTTATTGTGTGTGGGAAGCTCTGTGGATATTGACTTGAGTGAGTCTATTTAGAAAAAATGAAATTATTGTCTATTTCACCACTATGAGAAAACTTCCAGATGTATTGTTGCCAACTTTGAAGGGGCTATATCTTCACTTTGGGTGTGCTGTGGGAATATCTCAGAGATAAACCATTTGAAGGTCACTTGAGAATAAAGACCACTTCATGGACAAATCCAAAGGTTGTCCATTTGGCAGTAGAAAATTAGAGGTAAATTATCTCAAAGGGAACTGAGAAAGATTTTATCACTCAGACACAGACAAATATCTTCCAGAGCCACTGACATTGTAGGTGAGTGAGAGGTCCATATGGCTACCAACCATGATTGAAATGTTCTTTTAAAATCAGGTAAAAGTAAATTCTAGTGGAAGAATACTTGATTGGCAATTGGGAAAAAATATCAAATGTATTTAGATGTCATGAAAGAGAAAAACAAATAATGTTCTCAAATGTCAGCTTCAACTTAATTATGCTGCAGCATCTAATATTGATTTAATGAGTAAAATCCTGAAATGAAAAGGTAAATCTAAAGCCATATGCCTTTCCAATTGTTAAGTATTTATGGACAACTTTATTAATACCCTGGAGTTTCTGAGATGATTACAAATACAGAAATATTCAGAATCCAGATGTAGCAGGCATGTATTTCAAACCACCAAGCTAAGCCATATCATTAAATACTTCTATTTATTATTCTATACTTCTATTTAACTGAGTTCTTTTCTAAGGAGAAGAAAACGTCACCCCACCAATGCCAGCATGCCACAGGTTGTCAATACTTATCCATACTTAAGCTTGATATCCATGTCTATGCTGCTACCCTGTTCTCCAGTCATTAGGTACTTGCTATTTACTCTGTGTCTATCCTTTGCAACTAAAAGGTCTCTCTAGCCTATCTTGAATCAATATGGGACAGGACAAGCTATTTTCAGATGCTCTCCTGCATCATTAAGGACCTCTGATAGATTGAGGATGGGTCCTATTTCAATCTATGTATCGGACTAGACTGTTTTGCCACCATTACAACTCTGCTGATGCTAGCCTGTGTTAGCACTGAATTCTCCATGAGATTATATCTCTTCTGAGTTCCATAAAGCAAGTTGAGCACAAACGCTCTCTGGTCTCTGAGTCCTATACCTGTGTGTTGGTTTCTGTTTCTCTCTACCGCTAAAATTTCAACTTCAGAAATTGACAGGGGACAGAGCCCATGTTTTAGAAAATGATAACCACAGACTCATTCCCTTGCCTTCCTATTTTAGTCCTCTTGTAGAAAACAGAGTTATTCCTGGGATATAGTTATTTGTCAGCTTTCTTTTTATCTGACTGGGGTCAAGTAACTTATTCAGGCTAAAAAGTACATGGAAGATATTTTTTTTTTCCTAGACCAAGGCAGTTAAGCAAATGTACAGTCTCAATATTCTCTTCCTTACGCTCTTGGCTACCTGTTAACACCCACGATGATCTTAAAAGAGATATATTTAAAAAAACAAATCTTCCATCAGCTTAGTGTCTGTCAATGATTTCAGGAGGCAGAACTGGCCTTTGTGCCACTCCCAGTTATGAACCATTAGCACCTTCACGGTATTTTAATGCATTCAAAAATATACTTTCATGGTTTTAAATCTCATAAACTTAGTGTTTGTTTGTCATAGTATCTGGTATTACTGAAACAAACACATTTGTTTACAGAGAAACCTTAAGTTCTGTTGCTTTTAGTATTTGTCTCTTCACATTTAAAACCAAGTTTTAGAAATGTGAAAAAGAAACAACTTTTCTGTCTTAACAAGCTGGCTCTCATAGACAAAATATAGTTTGTCTTTTACGACTATTTTCTTTGCTTTAACTCTGCAGAGCATATTTTAAAACATGAAACAAATTTTTTTGGTAGCTGTATCAACCATCCTCCTAAGGAACAGATGTGTAGAAAAGCATATCCTCCTCCTAAATGGTGAAGGGACAGTAAAGGAGAAGAGTAGTGAAGAAAAAGAAACAATGCAATCAGGCTTGAGAAAGAAACCTCAGTTAATTATCTGGTCCTCACTTGTAAAGTAGCATTGAAGACAGTCACTATGTTTTAAAATAAGTGCAGTGAAGCACAATCTATTTTTATCTGTGACACAACTAATTCCCTCGAAGTATCACTTTATTTTCTTTTTTTGAGATGGAGTCTTGCTCTGTCGCCCAGGCTGGAGTGCAGTGGCACGATCTCGGCTCATTGCAAGCTCCGCCTCCCAGGTTCACGCCATTCTCCTGCCTCAGCCTCCCAAGTAGCTGGGACTATGGGCGTCCACTACCACGCCCGGCTAATTTTTTGTGTTTTGTTTAGTAGAGACGGGGTTTCACTGTGTTAGCCAGGATGGTCTCGATCTCCTGACCTCGTGATCCACCCGCCTCAGCCTCCCAAAGTGCTGGGATTACAGGCGTGAGCCACTGCGTCCGGCCTATCACTTTATTTTCAAATGTTTGAAATTCCCAGGAAGCACCTGTTTCACCAGAATTATTAATGTCACAGGGGCTGATACTGGGATTTTCAAATACTGACTTTATTAAGCTGTTTCTGAGATGATCAACAATATGTAGCAAGCTCTAGACTATGTAAAAAACATCAAGTATTTATTCATAACATGTTCCAGATAGAGAAATATATATAAAAAAGATGTATAACAAAATTTAATATTTAGGATTCAAAATTATTTTAGCCATTGCAATATATTACAGTTGCAAAATTAATTTGTTCAATGTTTTTAGTTTAATTTTCACGTTCTGTTTAAGACTAAAGATAAGGTGGAGTTAGATTTGGAGAGTTAGAAATGTTTTCATCATAATCTTTTACAAATATCTATTCAATAACTACTTTTGATAGGGCTTACTTCCAGATTGCATCTTGCCAAAAGCCTGCAGTCCAGTTGGAGAGAGAGAACATAACTGACAGTAAATTGATAAATAGTAGCAGGAGGTAACATATGTCAATTGGCAAAGGCAGACTGGTAATAGGTGCTACTGTGGATTGAGGAGCAGAAAATTATATAATCAAAGCAGTACTTTAGAAAGAAAGATATACCTTATTCTGGCTTAGCCACTCTGGGACTATCTTTCAAATATATGATTTAGCTCATGTCTGTAGTTCCTGACTATTGCAAAAAGATATGTGCCATTTTACTAGAAGATGTGTGCTATTTTTTTTTAAAGCATAATAGCACAATATTAAATTAGCACTTCAGAAATCTTACTTCACTGGAGAATCGACTATCCACTATGTAGATGATGAAATTCATGTTTGCAAAATAAAATGAAATCTACATCCTTGTATCTGTTGTCACATGTAATTCAAACAGTGAGTTCTATGAAAATCAGCTCTGTATGCAAACAGAGATAAAGATCAGCAAGATGCTCTGATTTACAACTCTGTGCAACTCAGCTGGTTCTAATTCACTTCGAAAACAAGGATATGATGATTTTTATGGTTCTTTAACTACCTATTTGGTGAACTCATTTATGTATTTATTCATTTAAAAAATATACTGAGTTTCCACAAAGTGCTAAGTATTGTGTCCAAAGCTGGAGAAACAGCAATAATAAGACAAGTAAGATGAAATATCTTCATTTCTTACTCTGTTTGAGCAATTATAACAAAATAGCATAAGTGGAGTAGTTTATAAACAGCCAAATTTTTTTCTCACAGTTCTGGGGACTGAGAAGTCCAAGATCAAGTCACCAGCAAAACTGGTATCTGGTGAACACCCACTGTATGACCCAGAAGGAACCTTCTCACTCTGTCCTCACATAGTTGAGGGGAAGAGCTCTGGTCTCCTTGGCCCTTATAAGGGCACTAATCCAATTTGTGAGGGCTCCATCTCCGTAACCTAATCACCTCCCAATGGCTCTCACCTCCTAAAACCATCACTTTTGGGATTAGGTTGCAACATATACATTCTGGGGGGTGGGGGGACAAAAGCACTTATTTTATGGCATTGCCTTTCTGGAGCTCACAGTCTTATGCAGAAATAGAGACAGAAATAAGTAATAATTGTACTAGTTATGATAATTTTAGATTGTAAGAGCTATGAATAAATAAAGTCAGTCATGTGAAAATGTGGTCATAGGGGTTGGTTGGGTAGTCAGAGAAGACCTCCTGAAGATGTTACATTTGAAATAAGGTTTAAATAACAGGAGTCATATGTGAGAATATCTGGTTCCAAGCATCCTTGGCAAAAGGAATAAGAATAAAATCCTAATATAGAAATAAGTTTCAGCATGTCTAAGAAAATAAAAGATGAATATAGCTGCATCAACGTGAGTGAGAGGTACAATGGCAAGGAGGAATATCAGAGAAGAAGAAAGGATTCAGATGACAAAGTACTTTGTGTGTCATAGTAATGAATACGAATTTAGTTCTGTGTGCAAAAGGAAGCCATTAAAGATTTGAGCTTAGAAAATATGTCATCTGCTTTATATTTTAGAAGATATTTAGACTACTATGTGGAGAATGTATTATAGGGAGGAAGACAGAAAGCAATGAGGAAGCTACCACAGTTCAAGATAGAAATTGTGGTAGTTATATACTGTAGCGTTAGCCTGGAGATGGAAAAAATTAGATGGATACAGCATATATCCTACAGTTAGAATTATAGAACTTACTGTGAGTTAGATGAGAGATGTGAGTGAAAGAGATAAAGTCCTCATGGAGGACTTTCAGTTCTTGGCTTAAGTCACTCAACAGATAATTATTTCATTTACGTCTTACAGCTGGTTGGGTAGTAATGGATCTAGTAAGTTCAACAATTCTATTAACACAAATCAGTCCTAACATTTAGAGGTCAAATGGAGTCAGCACCAGCCGTCAAGGAGTGGTGGCTGTCACAGACAAGTGTGGTTCAAAAAAGCCAAGAAAAAGGAGTTTTTAAAGAAACAGGGCATGAGCAACTGGTCAACTGTGTTGTGTGCTAAGAGATGGAATAAGAAGAGGGAAGAGAGATAGCTATTGAATTTGGCAACGTGAGTGTTCCCCGTTTCTGTGGAATTATGAAGATGAAAACCTTATTCCAAAGGATTGTGTGAGAGGTGAGAAAATGAGAAAGAGAAGCCAGTGAATATGGACAACTATTTTCAAAAGTTTTGCTGAATTGGGTGCAAAAAAGAGTTGAGTAGGAGCAAAAAAGGTACGGGTGTTAATGAAATGAATTTATATTCACACATTTTATATAGTTGTACACATAATTAGAAATACACATACATGTAATGCAATCAGAACATGAAGAGAGCACGGGGGAAAAGGGAGAAATTAATTTACCAATTAACCTCTACTTAAAATCTTCTCATTAAATGGGAAATTTAATTTATAAGTTTTCATACAGATTTGTCCCACTCCAAATCTGTCACTTAAATTACAGAGTAAGAAAACTAATAGTGTGTGGAAGAAATGTGAAGTCAAGAAAAAATA
Organism: Pongo abelii; assembly: GCF_028885655.2. Lineage (NCBI taxonomy): Eukaryota > Metazoa > Chordata > Mammalia > Primates > Hominidae > Pongo > Pongo abelii. The sequence goes on along the minus strand of NC_071990.2, from coordinate 78,931,065 downwards.
TAAATATTTTCAGCCATTATTTGCAAGTATACAAAGAACTGGTGGAGTTGAAAGATACAGGAATTAGTTGAGTGGAAATATGGCAGAGAAAAGGCCACACTCCTGTTTATTTATATATTGTGATGGGTGCAAATGAGCTGTGTAGTAGTCTGAGATGGTATCTCACGGTAAACTAGCAGGAGGGAAATCATGAAAGTAATCAGAAACTAATAGTGGAGTCAAATTTCACTATGATAGGACAGATGACATTAAATCTTCCTTATATTGAAGTTTGCCTGTCTAGGACAATATAATTTATTGTATTACAGAAAAGTAAGACACTTTGTAGATGAATCAATCTCATATTCAATTTTGGTCAAAAATTTAAAAAATTATCCTTTATATGTCTGCTTTTATTGAATTGCTCTTGCTAGAATAAAAAAAAGTTTCTAATTCAGTTTTTGAAAATTTTATATTTAGGAGACTTACATTGTGGTTTTTTTTTTTTTTTTTTTTTTTTTTGGCATTTTGGCACATTTGGCATAATGAATTTTCAATGACTCCCTGACCCGTAGAAATAACTTTGGCCACATGATTAATTGAAGATCACAGTCCTCTTTATGATGCAAACACCCTGAAGGGATAAATCATGTGTCCTATCTCTCAACCTAAAGCCCAGCACACAGTAGTTTAAAAACTGTTCAACAAATGAGAGATGTGCCGTAGAAGACCTCTTCCAGGAGGTTTGATGTTCAGAGCACTTGTCCTGAGTTTCAATATTAGTTATGCCATTGATCTGCCTTTCAGGTCTTTGTGAAGTCATTTAGTGTTCTTGTTTTAATTTTATCCATACATTTGGGATAACATTACCCATAGGATAATACATAAAAGGCTTTGAGAAAAGTTAAAAGTACTAAATGTTTGTACAGATCTAGCTAATTGTGTAAATGCAGCCTTTCATTCCTTCTGTGTCTGCATCTACCAAATGAGATAACTGAACTAGTTATTGTACTCTTCACTCCCTCTATTAGAACAGTCTCCTGTTCTAATTACAACTTTTCCAAGTTGCTGAACCAAAGACAGGGTTATATGACCTTATTTATCCTTTTTAAAATTATTATTAGTAGTGATTACCAATGCACACTCTTTTTTTTAGTAAAATAACTTTATTTGACATCTACAAGATTTTGGCATCTTGCAGCTTTTGATTTATACAATCTTGATTTTTCAATAAAAAGAAAGAAAAGGAAATAAAAATATCAACTGCTCCCTCACTTGTTTTATAAACATCTATTATAGGCAAAACAAAACTTACCCATATTATATAGATAAGTGTCTATTCACATTTGTACATTACCATTTTTAACAGCTTGAGATAAACTCTACAATGTCTTACAACACATTAAACAATATTCAAGTTACTGGGTAACAACAATAACAATAACAAAGAAACATACAGCAGAAGCCTCAAGTGTTTCCTCATTGTCTACAACTCAAGTAGGGTTTCCTTTATATGAATGACAAAGCAAATTAAGATTATATACATATATATTTTTAATCACACTCTTCAAAACAAAATGACATTTCCTCAAGTCTATACTAATTTTTAGTTGTGGCAGATAAATAAAACCTACTATATTTTCATTCTCCCACTTTAGAGAGTTTGTGAAATCTGATTTTATTCATAGAAACTACTTGATGAAGAGTCATATATATATATATATATATATATTTTTTTTGAGACAGTGTCTCACACTGTCACCCAGTCTGGAGTGCAATGGTGTGATCTCTGCTCACTGCAACCTCTGCTTTCTGGGTTCACGTGATCCTCCTGCCTCAGCCTCCCAAATAGCTGGGATTACAGGTGTATACCACCATACCCGGCTAATTTTTTGTATTTTTAGTACAGACGGGTTTAACTATGTTGGCTAGACTGATCTCGACCTCCTGACCTCATGATCTGCCCGCCTTGGCCTCCCAAATTGCTGGGATTACAGGTGTGAGCCACCGCACCTGGCCAAGTCATTAATATTTAAAAGAAAGAACATATGTGGTAATTAAGTAAAGTTTATATTTTTAAGATAATTTAAAAAGCCAGTTAACACATCAGTAGTTTCCAAAGAGTTTGGAACTCAGTCTAAGGGAGATGATTATGAAGACTTAGTAGAAGGAAAAATAAACTAAACAGTTTATATGCTATGTAAGAAAACAAAAGCATCACGAACAAATAAAAAGGAGAGGTGTTATATACCACTATTGCTTTTAAGATAATTCTGTTTTTGACTTCTCTCAGTAAGATATAAATTTTTGGTTTAAAAAGCATGTATTGATTTCTCTTTCATTGACTAAGAGGTGTAGAAAATGTCTTATTCTTGTGTGATTGAAATGAGATTTAAAACATGAAGTTGACAACTAGTAACAAGATGAATGGATTTTCTTTGAATAGCACGTTCTGGGAATGATCACTCACTCATGTCTCTTTGGGTGATATGAGAGACGTTAAGTCTTCTAGCAAGTGTGGTTTTCTGATGATGCTTTGGGTAAATGTTGAAGCTTTCTTTTCACTGAAATTGTGTGACATAATCTATTTGAATTGTTTTGATCTTTGTGAAAATTTTTCTCTATAGTATTCCTTTATTGTAAATATGAAAAGAACTTTGGGCCTGAAGAGAATTGTCTTGCACAATATGGCCATCCAGACATCGATATATCGCACCTCAAAAAACAGTTAGGTTTGTACTTTGAGAAGGATCACCTTCAATTTCCCCTGGGAAATGTGTCCTTTCTGCTAAAAATGAAGTACATTGGGTTTTGGTAAACCCTTACTAGAGAATAGAAGAGTCAGACACTGAGACAAATCTTGGATCATGTTTAATGGGCTGAACAGTGGTGCCTCCTGCTGTTGATTCTCTAAGAATCCTCACAAATCGTTAAACAGGGAAGTAGACTCTGGGAATGGATTTTTGAGGATGTAGGTATGATTATAAATAGTCAAAAGCATTCCTCCCAGCATTCCTTTTCACCAGGGTAACTTATTCTCCTTTTCTTGAGTACTGCTTTTTTTGTTCCTGTTTTCTTCTAATAAATGTGGAAAAGCATTGTGGAAGGAGTTTGGTATGTGTGCTTGGGAGACCTTTATTTGAATTCCTGGATTTTTCATATATATACAGTGTAAATGCTTTGATTTTTAGTTTCCTCATGTGTAAAATGAAAGGAATGATAGCACATTCCACATAGGCTACTGCTTGGATTAAATAATGTGTTGAATACAAAGAGTTTAGCATTTTGGTGGCGCAGGAAGAGCATGCAATAAATATTCATTAATATAATCCTTCTGAAAATATACATTTTCAATCCTTATTTGGTTCTGGATGAGAGAAGATAGATTAACATTTTAAACCATAAATTTAGCCTTGTGAGTGAGACATCAAGGCTACTTTTTTTTTCGTCACTGCCTGAATTCTCTATATCGGTTTGCCCACATTGAAAAGCTAAAGTCTACCTATGCTTGAAGCCTTAGATTAAATGCCTTTTTCTGTGTTGTTTGACTAAGCTAGGTTAAATTTTCCATTATGGAGGCTCTCAAAATGATCTATACTTCTTCAAAGCATTCAACACATTTGTAATTAATTGTACAATTTACTTTTTTCTGCAATATCAGCTCCATGGGGACAGGAAACTCTTTCTAGTCAACCAATGTATCAGCAAGGCCTAACATATTAGGAGCTGGCAATGATATTTTTTGAGTCAGTGTATTTAAAAGGACAATGTCAAGGCATCTGCTTTTCTGCTATTCATTTGTTGATTCAAAAGTTTTAGAGTGATGTCTTGTATATCCTGCCTTCTGCTTTCTACTTGTATATCCTGCCTTCTGTGAATCAAAGAAAATGACAAGACAAGTCTTAATCATTTTTGGAGATTTATTTGCCAAAGTTAAGAACACGCCCAGGAGTCAGGTCTATGCCTTTCTCTTAAGATGATTTTGAGGGCTCCAAATTTAAAGGGGAAAGGGCAGGATATTGAGAAGCACACAGTTTTCACTTAAACAAAAGGGGCAAAGGAAAAATGTGGGAAATCTGCATTTCACATAACACAGATAAAATGGGGTAGGGGAACAATCTAATATGCATTTGTGTCTGGCAGGCCGAGTGACTGCACCTGTAAAGATAAGCTATCAATTAGCATTGCCATGGTGAAGTTTTAACAGCTCATCAGGAATTTCCTTGTTGGCAAAATATGAGAAAGGTGGGTAGCTTTGCATCTTGTGGCCATTTTATTTAGGAACTGAAAGGTGGAGGCAGGTTTGCATGATCCAGTTCACAGCTTGACTTTTCCTTTTGGCTAAATGAGTTTTGAATCCCAAAATTTAATTTCCTTTCACACTTTTCTTTTTTTTTTATTTTTTTATTTTTTATTTTATTTTATTTTTTTTTCTTTTTATTATTATTATTATTATTATTATTATTATTATTATTATACTTTAGGCTCTATGGTACATGTGCGCAACGTGCAGGTAAGTTACATATGTATACATGTGCCATGCTGGTGCGCTGCACCCACCAACTCATCATCTAGCATTAGGTATATCTCCCAATGCTATCCCTCTCCCCTCCCTCCACCCCAAAACAGTCCCCGAAGTGTGATGTTCCCCTTCCTGTGACCATGTGTTCTCATTGTTCAATTCCCACCTATGAGTGAGAATATGCGGTGTTTGGTTTTTTGTTCTTGCGATAGTTTACTGAGAATGATGATTTCCAATTTCATCCATGTCCCTACAAAGGACATGAACTCATCATTTTTTATGGCTGCATAGTATTCCATGGTGTATATGTGCCACATTTTCTTAATCCAGTCTATCATTGTTGGACATTTGGGTTGATTCCAAGTCTTTGCTATTGTGAATAATGCTGCAATAAACATACGTGTGCATGTGTCATTATAGCAGCATGATTTATAGTCCTTTGGGTATATACCCAGTAATGGGATGGCTGGGTCAAATGGAATTTCTAGTTCTAGATCCCTGAGGAATCGCCACACTGACTTCCACAAGGGTTGAACTAGTTTACAGTCCCACCAACAGTGTAAAAGTGTTCCTATTTCTCCACATCCTCTCCAGCACCTGTTGTTTCCTGACTTTTTAATGATTGCCATTCTAACTGGTGTGAGATGGTATCTCATTGTGGTTTTGATTTGCATTTCTCTGATGGCCAGTGATGGTGAGCATTTTTTCATGTGTTTTTTGGCTGCATAAATGTCTTCTTTTGAGAAGTGTCCTTTCACACTTTTCATCCTGTCTCTTCCACTAGCTGGAGAAATTCCTCTTTGTCTCAACCGGTGTAAGCAGATGAGCCTTTAGCACAAGCATGCTTCTGTTCTCATTGTAGAGAGAGCTTCCCAAGGTCTGTTAACCAGTCATATATCAAAATCTGTCTATCTGGGCATCTTTTCATCTCATCACCATTTCTCCCTGATGTTCTTGCCAAGGCCTTGTTTTTTAGTTGCCAATGTAATTGAAAATGTATCAGGGAAAACAACATGGACTAAAAGTCAAAATTCTCTCTATATCCTCCACATCTGACTCCTTAAAGTTAAAAAAAAAAACAACTATGTCTTAATGATTAGGTCCTCTCCATTTGAAAGAACATGTGGACCACACACACTCTCTGGGCAGATGTAGCCTGAATTGTTGTAGAAGACCATTAAAGTCAGTTCTACAAACATGCTCAGCATCACTATGGTTTGCAATCATGTGTGAGGCATAAACCTAGAAAATAATTTTCTAGATTCTAGATACTTTTTTAGGAATTTCCTCCTTACTCTCAGAACATATAGCTCTTTACCTTTAGAGGAAGAATTTAGAAGTGGTTGTGTGGCAAGGGGGTGTTAAAATGCGTGATGAGCAAGAGATCATTGTGAAAATCCAAGCCAGTCTAGGTAAGATTAATGCTTTAATAAATGTCTTACCTTTTTGCAGATTACAGACCCACTTCCTTATCTTTGCTGTGTTCAAAATCTTAGCTCTCCCACACCTAGGAAAAACATCATTGCCACTAATAACCTTGTTCTTTTCACTGAGGTTGTGGAAGGAACTAAGCTTTAGTTCCTCCTAGAACTTGTTGATCACTTTCATTAGAACTGTCCCTTCATATTTAGCATCAGGTAGTGAGGAGACTATATTGTAGAGAATAAATGTTATTTTTTCTTCCTTATTTATACTTCTCAGTCAGATTTTATGATGCTGGGAGAAGAAAAGAGTGGAAAACTGGCTAAATTGGAAGTGCTTAGGACATGATACATTCTTCTGTCTCATCTCTACCAGTTACTCTATGAATTTGGAGCTACTTCTCTGTGCTTTATTTTTCTTATCTCTAAAATGGTGATAATAGTAGTACCTACACCATGGAATTATTCTGGTAATTAGAATTAATACTTTAGTATTAGGAATAGCTTGTGAAGCATACTAAATTCCTGGTAAATGCTACCTATCATAAGTAATATCACTAAATTATGAGAATTTCTTTTATAAAGGATTTGAGTAGCCACGTGCTTACTCAGTATTGTCAGGCAAGTAATTACAGAACTATAAGGGGTTTTCATGTCAAAGTCCTAACTTATTCCAGCCACGGACTAACAATTATTCTTTTATTTAATTATAAATTGTACAAACTTTTTAATCTACTTATAAAAAGTTAACTGATACCAATAAGATAATTGTAAGGTAATATTTAAAAGAATTCATTTTAGCCAACACCTCTACAGTGCTTATAGTGTGTCAAACACTGTTATAAGTGCTTTCAAACATTAACTCATTTAATGCTCAAAACAACACTGTAATAATTTTTATTATTATCCCCATTTCTTATATGTGAAAGCAATGGTCCCGATAAGTTAAGGGTCTTTCCAAAGGTCATACAATTAGTGGCAGTTAGACGGCCTAGAAAGTATTGTAAGAGACAGCATAGCAGAGTAGTTGAGAGAATGGACTCTGGAGTCACATGACCTGGGCTTGCAATCCTAACTTTGCCACTGATGTGGAGTCTCACTGATATGGTTTGGCTGTGTTCCCATTCAAATCTCAACCTAATTGTATCTCCCAGAATTCCCACGTTGTGGGCGGGACCTAGGGGGAGGTAATTGAATCATGACCGTCGGTCTTTCCCATGCTATTCTCATGATAGTTAATAAGTCTCATGAGATCTGATGGGTTTATGGGGGTTTCTGCTTTCGGTTCTTCCTCATTTTCTCTTGCTGCTGCCATGTAAGAAGTGCCTTTTGCCTCTTGCCATTATTCTGAGGCCTCCCCAGCCATGTGGAACTGTAAGTCCAATGAAACCTCTTTTTGTTCCCAGTTTCGGGTATGTGTTTATCAACAGCATGAAAATGAACTAATACAGTAAATTAGTACCAGTAGAGTGGGGCATTGCTGAAAAGATACCTGAAAATGGAGAAGTGACTTTGGAACTGAGTAACTGGCAGAGGTTGGAACATTTTTGAGGGCTCAGAAGAAGACAAGAAAATGTGGGAAAGTTTGGAACCTCCTAGAGATTTGTTGAATGGCTTTGACAAAAATGCTGATAGAGATATGAAAAATAAGGTCCAGATTGAGGTGGCGTCAGATGGAGATGAGGAACTTGTTGGGAACTGGAGCAAAGGTGACTCTTACTGTTTTAACAAAGAGACTGGCAGCATTTTGCCCCTACTCTAGAGATTTGTGGAACATTGAACTTGAGAGAGATGATTTAGGGTATCTGGTGGAAGAAATTTCTAAGCAGCAAAGTATTCAAGAGGTTACTTGGGTACTGTTAAAAGCATTCCATTTTAAAATGGAAATGGGGCAGGGCATAACTCATGCCTGTAATCCCAGCATTTGGGATGCCAAGGCGGGTGGACCACGAGGTTAGAAGATCGAGACCATCTGGCTAACATGGTGAAACCCCATCTCTACTAAAAATACAAAAAATTAGCTGGGTGTGGTGGCACGTGCCTGTAGTTCCAGCCACTTGGGAGGCTGAGGCAGGAGAATCGCTTAAACCTGGGAGGTGGAGGTTGCAGTGAGCCGAGATCATGTCACTGCACTGCAGCCTGGGCAGCAGAGCAAGACTTCATCTCAAAAAAAAGGGGGAAACTGAGCATAAAAGTTCAGAAAATGTCCAGAATGATGATGCAGTAGAAAAAAAAACCAACTCATTTTTTGAGGAGAAATTCAAGCCAGATGCAGAAATTTGCATAAGTGGCAAGAAGCCTAATGTTAATCCCCAAGACCATGGGGAAAATGTCTCCAGACCATGTCAGAGACCATCATGGCAGCCCCTTCCATCACAGGCCCAGAGGCCCAGGAGGAAAAAGTGGTTTAGTGGGCTGGGCCCAAGGTCCCTGTTCTGTGTGCAGCCTAGGAACTTAGTGCCTTGTGTCCCAACCACTCCAGCTGTGGCTGAAAGGGTCCAACGAACATACAGCTTGGGCTGTGGTTTAAGAGGGTGGAAGCCCCAAGCCTTGACATGTTCCACGTGGTGTTGATCCTGTGGGTGTGCAGAAGTCAAGAATTCAGGTTTGGGAGCTTCTGTCTAGGTTTCAGAAGATGTATGGAAATGCCTGCATACACAGGCAGAAGTGTGCTGCAGGAGTGGGGCACTCATGGAGAACCTCTACTAGGGCAGTATGGAAGGGAAATATGGGGTTGGAGCTCCCACACAGATACCCTACTGGACTAGTGGAGCTGTGAGAAGAGGGCCACCACCCTCCAGACCCCACCAACAGCTTGCACTGTTAACCTGGAAAAGCCACAGGCACTCAACGCCAGCCCATTAAAGCAGCTGGGTGGGAGGCTATATCCTGAAAAAGCCACAGGAGCAGAGCTGCCCAAGACTATGGGAATGCACCTCTCGCATCAGCATGACCTGAATGTGAGACCTAGAGTCAAAGGAGATTATTTTGACGCTTTAAGATTTGCCCCACTGGATTTCGGACTTGCATGGGCCCTGTAACCCCTTTGTTTTGGCCAATTTCTCCCATATAGAATGGCTGTATTTGCCCAATACCTGTACCCCCATTGTATGTAGGAAGTAACTAGCCTGTTTTGATTTTACAGGCACATAGGCTGAAGGGGCTTGCCTTGTCTCAGATTAGACTTCAGACTGTGGACTTTTGGGTTAGTTCTGAAATGAGTCAAGACTTTGGGGAACTGTTGGGAAGGCATGACTGGTTTTGAAATGTGAGGACATGTGATTGGGAGGGGCCAGGGGTGGAATGATATGGTTTGTCTGTGTTCCCATTCAAATCTGAACTGAATTGTGTCTTCCAGAATTCCCATGTGTTGTGGGATGCTCCTGGGGGAGGTAATTGAATCATGGGGGCCAGTCTTTCCTGCGCTAGTCTCATGATAGTGAATAAGTCTCACGAGATCTGATGGGTTCATCAGGGGTTTTCGCTTTCGCTTCTTCCTCATTTTCTCTTGCTGACACCATGTAAGAAGTGCCTTTTTCCTCCCACCATGACTCTGAGGTCTCTCCAGCCATGTGGAACTGTAAGTCCAATGAAACTTCTTTTTATTCCCAGTTTCGAGTATGTCTTTATCAGCAGCATGAAAACCAACTAATACATTCACCAAATGGGGAAAATAAGCCACATGATATCAACAGCTCTTGGATTCGCCTTCTTAAAATAATTATTTTTTTAAAAGTAATTATAAGTTAATGAGGAACTATAATGAATTAGCTAGAGAAACTCAAGTGCATGTGGAATAATCTTCAGTAAGCAGTACAATTTGCTGTCAAGATTCCAATAGTAGATATCCCAACACAGGGCAGCTAAATACAGAGATACCTTGCAGCCTTACTTTTACATGGTACTTGTCATTAACTTTAATTTTGATACATCATTTTGAAAGAACTACAGCAACCATGATGCTATTAGATATACTAAACGTCTGTGCTGGTTATGGGTAGCTGGCCAATAATATTCATACTATAAATATAGCCTGGTTACAAGGAGAGGAGAGTCTATGGTTGAAACAGATAGACACATTCTATTGCCTAAATTCTAAATATTTTATTAGTTGAAGATTATTTCAAGGCACAGAATCTAACAGAAGAAATAACTCAAGCTACATAAAAATAAAAGGGAGCTGAAAACTCTGAAAAGTTCGGTAAAGGAGGTGGATTCTGTAATCCAGTTTCTGCCCCTTGAATGATAAAAATGAGTTTTAGAAACAACATTTATTATTACAACTGGATATCACTGATTAGTGTATGAATACAGACTTATAATTGAATTTTACTTACGTAAACAATACAAAATTCAAGGGAAACAGGAATAATCTTAAAGTATATTCCAATAGTACTTTAAATTACTATGTGGTGTTAATTAGAATATTTGGCTTTATGATAGAGATAAATAAAATAGTAAGTGGAAAATTGGAATTTCGAGTTCTACAATAAGAAAAAAGATACAGACTACAATGAAGTCACTGATATTTTTTTGTGAGGCGAAACTTTCCAGTGTTCTTGAATAGAGAGCTGAAATAGTTACCAATATCAAAGTTTCTATCACAGAGGAAAAGGAAGTCTGCTGCCTTTCATCTCCTAGTCCTGATTAAACAACAACAACAATAACAACAACAAAAAATATAGTTAAGGCAAAGAAAGCAAGGAGCAAGGAGGTGGGAGGTGATGGAAATCAGCTTGGAGTGGGTAGGGTAAGGCTTAAAGATATGCTTAGGGACATTTGAAATAAAATCAATCAGCCCTCGCAGCATTTATTTTATTGTTGTGAAAGTTTCTAGAAAGGCCTAATTAATAGGAATTATTCAAACCAAGTTCATCACTAAAATATTTGGACAGTCAACTGTATTTTATTACGTATTGCAGGTAATAATGACTACAACTACTGTCATTTACTAAATCCTTATCCTCTGTCAGATATTTTGCTAAGTATGCACTTCACTAACATTATGTGATTTAATATGCACAATAACCATAAGAACTTGATGCTTGACATTTTAAAAAATTATTTTGAAGATGAGGAAACTATGCTTTAAAACTTTTAAACTATTAGTCATAGTTGTTTTAAATTTATTCCCTGATAATTTTAACATTGGGGTCTTTTCTGACTCTAATTGATATGATTGCTTTTTCTAAGTGGGTTATATTTTCCATATTTTTTTCTGTTTTAATACTGAATCTTAGACATGAAGGAAAGTACAGTCGAGACTGAAGTAAATAGCATTTTTGCATAGAAATATGCACATCTCGGCCAGGCACTATGGATCACGCCTATAATCCAACCATTTGGGGAAGTCAAAGCAGGCGGATCCCTTGAGCCCAGGAGTTCAAGACCAGACTGGGCAACATGGCAAAATCTCGTCTCTACAAAAAATACAAAAATTAGCCAGGCATGTTGGTATACACCTGTAGTCCCAGCTACTTGGGAAGCTAAAGTGAGAGAATTGTTTGAGCCCAGGAGGTTGAGGCTGCAGTGAGCTGAGATCGTGCTACTGCACTCTAGCCTAGACAATAGAACAAGATCCTGTCTCAAAAAAAAAAAAAAAAAAAAAAAGAAAGAAAGAAAAAGATAAAGAAAAATGAAAGAAAGATGCACATCTCTTCTGCCAGTGTGTTTATGTGGAGACTGGAGTCAACCTAGTCATTAGTTTAGCTGATTTGGGATTTTGCTGTTATTATGGTTACCTTCAGTGTACAACCAGTTTAAACTTCTTTTAGCAATACCGTAGGGTGAAAATCAGATTACCGGAGTGTTTTTCTTAATGTTCCTTATCTACCCTCAACGTTTAGCCTTCCCTTTTGCTCTTGCACCTGACAACGGGTCTTGTCATGTTCTTATTATCTCTAGTAGTAGACTGTTAGTGCTTATTACTTGGTGTTTGTGATCTTGGTGTTAGGGGTCAAAAGGATTTTTTTTCTTATTTTTTACCATTTTAAAACTTAGGCAAGCTTGGTCTTAATGTTGATATTTTCTTAGTAAATCTGCCAATAGAAGCCAAATTTTGCGATGAGTCTTTAGTAGGTCTTGTATGGGAGACTTCCCGGCCCCTCCCCTACTGGTAGGAGACCTGTAATGAACTTGGTCCAGGACAGTTTCCTACCCCTACCTCAGGGATAGAGATTTTGTTTTTTTCTTGTACCTTTCCTAGCTTCATCTTCATCTGTGCCCTGGGGGTGATGGTTTGTGCTGCCCTTACCCCAGCAATTTAAGGCTTTTGTTCCATAGAGGAGAAGATCTTACATGGGGATTTATGGTTGTTTGTGTAGTGGTGAATGCTCTCCTTATCCAAGTCTGCACCACCGTTAGAGGATTTCTGTATCCAAACATGCTCCCATTAGAAGTCTGTGGAAAATAGCCTACAAGTAGTATGAAGACCCCTGATATCCGTGCCTCCCAGGGGTTCTATACTCTTATGCTAGCCCATACTTGAGCTTTTTCAGATTAAAAAATTGATAAATTCTGCCAGGCGCGGTGGCTCATGCCTGTAATCCCAGCACTTTGGGAGGCCAAGGCGGGCGGATCACGAGGTCAGGAGATCGAGACCATCCTGGCTAACATGGTGAAACCCCGTCTCTACTAAAAATACAAAAAATTAGCCGGGCGTGGTGGTGGGTGCCTATAGTCCCAGCTACTCCGGAGGCTGAGGCAGGAGAACGGCATGAACCCGGGAGGCGGAGTTTGCAGTGAGCCAAGATAGCGCCACTGCACTCCAGCCTGGGCGACAGAGAGAGACTCTGTCTCGAAAAAAAAAAAATTGATAAATTCTTTTTAACTACTTACAAGACAGTGATGTCTTTTCCTCCCATCCTCTGCCATATGTGTTTCAGTGTGTCTATCTCATCTGCTTAGAGACACCTGACTTTCCTTGAATTCCAAGCTAATTGGTTTCCCCAAGACCTTAATTCTCTGACAGATTCAAGAAAAGTTATAATTTTTAAAATTTAAACTGACATTTTACTGTTATTAATATGGGAGTAATACTCTTTCCAAGTTTCCACATTCTAGGCACCAGTAAAAATTCCAGTTATTTCTTAAACTAATATGTTTATTTTAGGACAGGCTCTTACAGATGTAAATGATGAGTCAAAGATTTAGGTGCAAGTTATTTACTGAGCAAGTACTACTAGAAGAAACAAGTAAGAGTGAGGGAAGCAGGAAAAGGAAGGGTAGGTAAGAAGCCCAGAAAAGATACAATTTTGGTGACATCCAAGAATGCTTAATCATTTGAGAAACTCTGGAGCATAAATTATACTCCTAAGTGTATCGTGACTTGAAGCAAAGGAGCTGAGTTTTGTATTGCAGTGATAAGTGGTCACTAGCTACAGGCATTCCTGAGTAGGATGTAGACTATCAAGCATATAGGACTTAGACTATCAAGCAATAAATATGTTTTATTAATTTCTGTGCACAATTATATTCTTATATTCTATGCCTTTTGCTATGGTCTGAATATTTGTTCCCTCCAGAACTCCTGTTGACAAGCGTAGAATGGAAGGACATAAAATATCAGTCAGAGGGTAGAAAAGTTTGGTTATATGGGATGAATGAGTTCTAGAGCTCTAATGTATACCATGGAGACCATAGTTAACAATTCTGTATTTATACTTAAATTTTCTAAGAGAATTGATCTTAATTGTTTTCACCAGAAAAAAAACACAATGAAACAAAGCATAACTATGTCAGCTGATGGATATATTAATTAGCTTGATTTTAATAACCATTTCACAGTGTATATATCTATCAAAACATTATGTTGTACACCATAAATATGCACAATTTTTATTTTTATGTATACCTCAATAAAACTGTAAATAACAAAGAATAAATTATCAACACCCAATATACCCAACGTATGCTGATAAGACAGGGAAAGAATAATTGCAATAGACACTTCCAATTAAAAAAAAAAGAGAGAAGAAATGGAATTAGGCATATAGAAGTCATTGGTCCTTACAAATTCTGAAATATAGACATGTATACATTGTCAGAGTCTTCTTCTCCGCAGTAAGAAAACATCCTAGTAAGGGCCCAATTATTCCTCAACTGAATAGTTTCCTAACTATTGATCTCCTTAGTTCTTGACTTTGCCTTCCAGGTAACTGGTCTCCACACTCTAAGATATGTTTCATTTTCTATAATAAATGGACTGTGTTTGCAACTAAAAGGGATTCCCAGTCTGCTTCCTGACCACAGAGATTTGGGGTCCCAGAGTCTTCATTATGAACTGTCTCTATTTCCTATAGATGAGACATTATAACTACCTTAAATATTTTGAATTTTTTATGAATCTAATTGAGATTCCCTCCATGTCCAAAAGCCACATCCATAACTATTTAACAAATAAACCTCTACTTACATTGGGCCATTTGTAGGGTGTTTGTGAGATAATACCCTTGAAACTCATAGAACTTCTTTGCCTAATTGCAAGGATTTACTGATCACTATCATAAATTTCTCTGTGTTCTTAACTAAAGGTTTTATCACCACACACTAGGTTTGATTTTTATTCTAAGACCACAGCTAGAAATTCTAGAAATATGAAATGATTTTATTTTCTAACCCATACATCTTGAACCTTTATATTTCCTCTAAATTCTGCTTTCCAGCTGAATCATACTCCCTTTGGTTCATCTCCTCCTCTCCTATTTATTATAGACAGATACAAAAAGCCAACTGTCAATTTCATTGTTCTGTCTGGATATCGCCTTGGCTATATCTACACATTCATTGCATACATTTTTTTCATCTATTTAAGTCTTAAGTTTTGCCAATAGTTTTGGCCTCCACATTTTCAGACATAAATAGCAATTTCTCACTGTCTTTATTCAGCACCAATAGTCTCTTCCTTGCCCTATAGGCCACATCTACCACACGGTCCCAAAGCCAATGCCAAGCTTTTAGGATTTTGTTATGGCAGCACCTTGTTTCTAGTCGCCAATTTTTGTATTAATTATTAATTTCTGTGTAACAAATCATTCCAAATTTAGTGTCTGAAAACAAGTATATATTTGTTTAACTTGTGTTGAGCTTATCTAAGTAGTTCTTATGCTAATCTTGCCTAGGATTACTCATATATGGCTTCAGTTATCTGAACCTTAACTGGGTTGTTTATTTCAGGCTAACCTCAATTATATGTCTGGTGGTTGGTGTTGGCTCTTGTCTGTATCTTTTTACTTCTCTTCTATGTGGCCTCTCATCTCATAGGAACCCAGAGTTGCTTCTTCACGAGACAAAAGATTCATTCCAAGACAGAGAAAGTGGAAGTTCAAGGTCTCTTAAGGCCTAGCATAAAAAGTCACATAATATCATTCTTGTCATATTCTATCAGTCTATGCAAATCTCAAAGCCATGCTGAATTAAAGAGGTGAAGAAATGGGAAATTCATACTATAAAAGAATGTAAAATAAGAAGGTTGTGATTCATTGGGGGCCATTCTAACAGAGTTTTCATTATAATGACTATATTTTCCCCAGGATTTCTAGTAGGTTCTTTTCATATGCACCTGTACTATTTTATACACATTTTCTCTGTTTTTTTTTGTTTCTTTTTAAAAATTGTTTATCAATGCCAAATCTTAATTTATCCTTTAAAGCAACTTAAATATATTTAATATGTTTATTAAACACTTATAATCAATTTCATATGGAATGAATTAATGTTCTAATTGTTGATTTTTGTTTGTGTGCATCTTTCTTCAGGCAATTCAGGAGTTGTGTTTGCAGACTCATTTGATTGAAAAGGATCTCTCTCTTTCTCTCTCTCTCTTTCCTTTCTTTTTTCTCTTCTTATCTCCCTCCGTCCTTCCATATGATCTTCTGTATAGAGGCTTGTTTGAACATGTTCCAATAGAATCAGCATCTGGAATCAGGTCTCTCATTTTGGCTTTTCTGCTTTGTGGATATTGTGGATCCAGCTAGTTACAGATTCAAACTTAGTTTATTTCTTCTGTGAGGCTGTGTTTATATTTTCCCATCTCTTCAGCCCACACGATCCTATGAGTCCTTGCCACAGGTAGCCATCAGCAGCATTTGTTCTTAGTTTCCTTCTTTAAGCAATGAATCTAAATTAAACTCCAGGCATAGGAACACTTTCGGTCCGTGTTAACCCTCTGGAACTGAACTTCAGTCTGCTACAATGTTCTCCCAAACCTGACATTCGGCAATCTTTTACTTCATTCTCTTAGCTTCTTTGTATTTTATATTCAATTTTCAGCTTTTTAAAAAGCTTATCTTTTTCTAGGGTATTGTTTGTTCTTTTGGTTTACTCTTTAAATATTTTTTATTGCTACAATGTACAATGCAGTTAGGAGAGCACAAAACTTGTGGATTTACTACATAATTTTGCCCCATTTGCTTTTAGCACTTCCTGAAATTTAGGAAACAAAATGCAAATAAATTGCACAAATTTATAACAATGATTTAAATTTGAGTTGACATTTCAGTGTAGAATCAAACTCCTGTCTCTTCAGTGACATTATGTCAAAATAGCAAGCATTCAATGGCCTAGTGAACAAAGTTTCCAGGGCTATAGGAGTATTTTTAAAATGTTTAAATTGAGTTGAATAATATCACATTTTACCTTCTCAGAAATACTTTGATTTTACACCAGATGTCATATAGTACCTAATTCTACAATGTTTCTGATGAGGAAAATTCTCAGAGGAATGCAGCTGTAGGGCCTAGGGCTTGAAATATTGAAGTGTAGTTATTAAAACTACATGTACCAAATAAAATCCATTCTTTTCAAACACATTCTTGTCATAAGCACTTAATTAATGCTTGGAATCAATCCAGACTTGAGGCCATATTGTATTTATCCAAAAAGGCCCATCATGTGTCAATATGACTGCGTGGTTTCAGTTTCTCGTCTGTTTTCTTTAATGACTCAGCTATATGGAATAACTAGCAGCTGATGGTGGAGGACTACAAGACTACAAGATGGTACTAAAGAGAAGATGTTTGGTTGAGAAATATAGAGTGATGGATTGTAAAACTCAATTTTGCAATAGTTAGAGAAATGAGCCACTGTCCGAGACTATTAAGGGTCCTATGCAGCCAGGTATGGTGGCTCACGCCTGTAATCTCAGCACTTTGGGAGGCCGAGGCAGGTGGATCACAAGGTCAGGAGTTCGAAACCAGCCTGGCCAACATGGTGAAACTCTGTCTCTACTAAAAATACAAAAATTAGCTGGGCATGTCGGCGGGCGCCTGTAGTCCCAGCTACTCAGAGGTGAGGCAGGAGAATCACTTGAAACTGGAAGGCAGAGGTTGCAGTGAGCCCAGATCGTGCCACTGCACTCTAGCATGAGCAAAAGAGCAAAACTCCTCTAAAAAAAAAAAAAAAAATCCTATGTAGTTCAAAGTCAAGAAATAGTTATTGGTATCCAAGTTAAATAGACAAAAGTAAACTTTTGAAGTCACTCTTGCTGGAGGAATGAGACAGTACAGTGCAAGAGGTAGGAGAAGATACATAGTAATCAGGTACATATCAGATTAGATTTTCCTTCTATCTATTACTTAGCTAGGTGAAATTGGACATGACACAAACACTGTAAGCCTCATTTTACTAATCTATAAAATAAAGATCATAATATTTCATGCATCTCAAAGACGTGGTAATAATTAAAGTGGATAATGTACACCAAATGACTAGCATGTAATAAGTGCTTCATAAATGTAGTACTTATTATCAAGTATCATGACTTTAAATAGGTTAAATTTAACATTCAAGAGATTAGCTACAATAGGAGTAGTGAACAAGCAGGTAGTAGATTTCAAATTGTCTGGATGTAATCCATGGATAAGCAGAAAAAAACATTTACACAATTATATACACAGACACAGTGGCACAGCAATGAGCAATGTAATGATTGTTAATCACAGGAAAGTGGCAAATTGCCTATTGCAATTTACCCTTTATTATCTGTTCTTGTGATTGAACTAAATGTAAGTGGTATCCTCGAGCAAGAAAGAAGGTAGCCTTTTTTACTTTCATAGGTTTTTCCCTTGTCAGAATACAGAAGAAAAGCTGGGTTTTCCTAAAATGTGTTCAGGGTAGGCTGCTTTCTATCTTACTAAAATTCATAAAGTGGTAAAGAAGTTGGAGGAATATAAATTTTCTCTTCTCCTATCCATATTTTAAGAAATGCTGAGTTGGAAACATTTATTGACATGGTAATATCAACAAATTTGCAGGTTTGTAATTACATGCATATTACTAAAATTATATTAGTAGATGTGCAGATATTCAGAAGCTTTAACAAAGAATTCCAAAATTTAGAGCCTTCTGAATAATCTAACATTTTCTTGCCATCTGTACCTCAGATTGTTTTCTTTTGGTAATATAACAAAATACTTATTGCAAGTGTACCACCCCCTGAGAGTAAATATTCAGTCCCTGCTTCAAGATTTTAAAAGATGCAGTACTTTCCTGTGCTTCCTCTTCCACAGGAACATTCGCAGTGGGGAGGTTGATAAAACATTCTCTATATAGGCTTCCTGGAGTTTCTCAAGCCACTAGTAACCCCTTGTTATATATATGCAGGATTTCTTCCATTAGAAATATTGAGCTTTATCTTGAGGC
The DNA here is from genome assembly GCF_028885655.2 of Pongo abelii. Taxonomy (NCBI): domain Eukaryota; kingdom Metazoa; phylum Chordata; class Mammalia; order Primates; family Hominidae; genus Pongo; species Pongo abelii. The sequence continues at coordinate 78,912,504 of NC_071990.2, read as the reverse complement.
ATTGATTACTATTCTTATTGTTTCATTCTCTAGTGAATGGATACCCTAGGTTTATAGATCTAACATTCAGCCTGTTGAATTCTATTACTTTTATAGCATAGTTTTACAAATGTATGTTCTGGGCATATACTTCTAATTGTCTAATAATGAAGTTTATCCTACTTTTTATTTTTAATTTTGGATATATAATGTTGTATCTCTCTTCTGGCTGGCTATCTGATAAATTTCAGAATGTATTGGAGATACTCTGGGGGTTAGGTAAATTATTCTTACTTTAAAAAGACAAGTCTTGGCTGGGCATGGTGGCTCACACCTGTAATCCCAGCACTTTGGGAGGCCGAGGTGGCTGGATCACCTGAGGTCAGGAGTTCAAGACCAGTCTAGCCAACATGGTGAAACCCTGTCTCTACTAAAAATACAAAAATTAGCTGGGCGTGGTGGTGCATGCCTATAATCGCAGCTACTCGGAGGCTGAGGCAGAAGAATGGCTGGAACCTAGGAGGCAGGTGCTGCAGTAAGCCAAGATCGTGCCACTGCACTCCAGCCTGAGCTCCATCTCAAACAACAACAACAACAACAACAACAACAAAAACAGACTGAGACTCCACCTCAAAAACAAAAACAAACAAGTCTTGATTGTCTGGTGTCTCCTCATAACGCAAAATCACTTAATTTCTACCATGATGATTTTATTTTGAAGTATAACTGTGAAATACATAATTCTAGATGAAATATAATTAGTTCCAAAACCTCTTTGAGCATCCTTAACTTTTAAATGACCTCTACATATAATCACTAGGGATACTTAGATAATATATACATACATTTTAAGTGAAAGATATCATTCTTATGAAATATATTTATTGGATTTACTGATAAAAAGTACATTTTTGCTTTTTTATACTCTTACATTCTACAATCTCAGCATATTCAGGTATTCATATTTGGAGTCTTCTCAAAGGATTGTCAGCAGAGAGTTGTGCTTCTATTTATGATGTCCTACAAGAGAATATCACTCCCACCTTAATTAGCAAGAAGAAAAGGCCAGATGATCTTCAAAATTATCAGGTTTTTTGACATATCAAAGCTCAGATCTCAAGGCAATCAGGTGGACGAAATTCCAGAATGGCAGGCCATTCTGAGGAGAGAGAGAACAGATGAATGTTTCACCTTTGGCAAAACATGGGACAAAAACACTGTACAAGCAGGAAAGAGGAAACAATTACATTTCAATACTTTATTAGAAGTTGAATGTGGGCTAGCATGACGATTTAGAACCTTTGAGAACTCCAGACCCGGTGAAAGTGTGCATTCATTTGCCATGTACTTTTCATAAGCCTCCACTATATGCTCATGAGGAAGATTAGAGGCAGGGAAGGAAAAAGTGTGTGGGCACAATACCTTGCCTATGTCTTGAGCTGTTTTATTATATGAATTAAAAGCCTCAAGCAACTTGGGAATAGAAGGCAGGCAAAGATCCATTGTTCATAGGGGAAGGGGTCGAAGCAAGTCATCTGTTGCTGGGGAAGGAAAAAAGAGAGGGAAAGAAAATCCCACGAGCTGTATGCTCAGTATAGTCTACTTTTGTGGGAAGACCAAGAAATCCTTCTGATCCTGGTCCCACGCAAAGGTATATTGCCGCCTAGAGAGCAGCAAAATCTTATCTGCCCCTGAGAGAGAAGTTTGGACCCAGAATGCTGTACTGATACCAACCAATACTGCTATGACTGAAGGAAGGATAGAAAATGTTCTCTCTTCTAAGACCCTCCACACATGCAACAAAGAGTTCGGTTGAATTAGGGAAAAGAGCCAGGTACACAGGGCCTGGTGAACAGGGTCTGATTTAGAATAAGTCTAGACCAGGAGAACCAGGAACTACCAACGGTTTCTATCATGATTTTTTCACATATAAAATATCACAGTGAACTGCCAATGAGGAGGAGCAAGATTGCAGAGAGAACCTTCTGTGATTTGGGCACAGAGGTCCTACTGAAAACTGGTGGAGCAGGAATGCTGAGAAAAATTCTTGGGCAACCTAGATGTAACACTAAGCACAACATTACAGCTTTCTATTTCTGGAGGATCCTGGAAGTTTGCGACGGTCTGAAGGAAGCTATAGTAACAATTTCCAAAAGCAACTCCACAAAGTATTGGGTGGACTTAACCTGTCACACTAATGGCTGACAAAAGAACATAATTAGACACACGTGGTGTCTATAGTATATACTTACATACTATCATATTCATATGATAAGGCTAACATAACAAAATATCATAGATTTGTAGCTTAAACCGCAGACATTTATTTTCTCACAGTTCTGGAGTCTGGAAGTCCAAGATCAGGATGTCAGCAGGACAAAAATGGGATACTCTGCTCCAGGCCTTTCTCTTTGGCTTGCAGATGGCTGCCCACTTGCTGACTCTTCACACGCTTATCTCACTGCTCCCATGTGTCTCTGTTGTCCCCTTTTATATCAAAATTCTTTTTCAAAAATAAGGACAATCGATTGTTTTAGAACCATACAAATAGCTTAATTTTAACTTAATTAACTCTTTAAAGTTAATTGTCCAGAATATCAGACACATTCTCAGGTACTAGGGGTTAGCACTTCAACATATGAACTTTAGGGCAAGACAATTCAGCCCTTAACAACAATTATGTAACTTTTGCCCTCACAACTATTAAATGAGATATATATTATTATAATCATTTTACAAATGAGGAAACTAGGGCTTTGAGAAATTAAAGAAACACTTATCAATAATTCTTAAAATTTCATTTCCAAAAAATATGTTTTAAATTTTATTCCTATTGATGCTTGTTCTTCTTTCAGTCCCTGTCACCTTTTACAACAAGTATTCTGAAATTCTATTTTAAAATTATGCTTATTATTAACCAAAGTATACTGTATGTATGTTCAGCAAGAAAAATGAAAGCTGAGGTAATAGGATATTATAGTAAATTAAATGGAAGAAAAAGTCTAACAATAATGTATCGTCATTATTTCATGCATTTTAAGAAGAAGTTCTTTATAACAAAACAAGATGTTTCACAAAAATATACCTCGATATTATTCTAGGTGATTTTAAAACATGTTCAAACCAATGGCCTGAGCCCAATTTGGCATAAGAGAATTCTACAGGGAATTCTGCTTTATTGACTCAATTTAATTAAACATGTTTCTTGACATTTGAAAAAAAATAAAAAACTAAAACAAAACATGCTGTCATTAGCCTACTTGGTTCTGGAGTCAGGCAGTCTCAATTAGAATCAAAGCTCTGCCTGCTATAAGCTATTTTGGGCATATTTCTTAATATCTCTAAAGCTAAATTTGAAAAAATAAAAAAACGTAGTTACTGCATGGAATTGCTCAGAAGATTAAGCTAATTTATAAAAGCACTTGATTTTATTTTCTGGAACTCAACATATGAAAAAATTAATATTAACTAGCATTGCAACTCCAATTTCTTCTATCCCTATCATCATTACTTTTTACATCATCATCACCATTGCATTACCACTATTCATAAAATAAATATTATTGTATGCCCTCAAAATTTACATTTGTATGCCTATCAGATAAGATACAATGACATTCATTAAAAAATCAGACAATGTGAATTATAAAGGAGTACATATAAAAATGAATCTATTAATGTGTAGAAAAATAAATAGTAAACATTTGTATTATTTATATAAGTATAAAGCTATTGAGAGACCAAAAAAGCCGAGTAATTGATTACTAGAAGAAATTATGGACATTTGTACTTAATTTGCACTAATATTAGAGGTTTTAATCTTAATAGTCATATCTAATAGTCTGTTATCTAATATATAGTATTATCTAATCATCTCTATATATGTATGTATTCTCTGTAGTCTCTCCCTCTCTCTCTCTCTATATATATATACTCTCTATATAGTCATATATTTATGTACTCTCTGTCTTTACAGAGAGAGAAAGAGACAGAGAGACAGAGACAGAGAGTACAGACATTTATCTGTAGTGCAAACAGAAGAGTTAAAGAAATCCACCAGAAATAATGGTTAACATTATAATACATGCAAAGCACTTTATACATATATACATATATATGTATATATGTATGTATTCTCTGTATGTACACTCTCTCTATATGTACTCTGTCTATATAGTCTATATATACTTATGTACTCTGTCTCTACAGAGAGAGAGAGACAGAGAGAGAGAGAGAGAGAGTACAGATGTTTACCTGCAATGCAAAAACAAGAGTTAAAGAAACCCACTAGACATAATGGTTAACATCATAACACATGCAAAGCACTTTATACATGCATTTAAAAGCATCAAAGAGGCTGGGCATGGTGGCTCACGCCTGTAATGTCAGCACTTTGGGAAGCTGAGGTGGGCGGATCACCTGAGGTCAGGAGTTCAAGACCAGCCTGGACAACATGGTGAAATCCTGTCCCTACTAAAAATACAAAAATTAGCCAGGCGAGGTGGTGTAAGCCTGTAGTCCCAGCTACTCAGGAGGTTGAGGCTGGAGAATCACTTGAACCCAGGAGGCGGAGGTTGCAGTGAGCCAAGATTGTGCTACTGCACTCCAGTCAGTCTGGGCAACAGAACGAGACTCCATCTCAAAAAAAAGCATCAAAGATAAATAATATTATCACTGTTGCTTTTTTTAATGAGGAAAACTGTCTTAAATGCCCTTTCCAAAAGTATAGAGCTATACATAACAGAACCTGGATTTAAATCTGCCTCCAGAACCAGTGTTATTATCACTGTGCTCCAAAGATTAAATAAAGACTGGCTTCTTGCAGTAAAACCATTAGGTTGGAGCATTGGACAAGAATCTACAAATCCTGTTGCTATTATTGGAGCTCAAACAACCCTCAAAACTCTTTCTTCATTCTGATGGCCTAGGAAACACCAGATAAATATTTCATGCACACCTAGATGTGGATAGCAACATATGCACCCGTAAAACATAGAATAAACAATTTTTCATCCACTTTTCACTAATGTCATATCTAATATTTTTATGAAATTTTTTTTTTATATGTAAGAACTCTCTAATATGACACAGGATTGAGAACACTGGACTAACTTGTAGGAAATTACTTGCCTAAGATGAAGCATAAGTCTCCAAGCAAATGTGCAAAAAGCATAAATTGTTAAATTAAATTCAAAGGAGAGTGTGTCTGATTAATAAGGATGGTATTTGGAAAATGGTGTTGGTGGCAGAATACGGTTAGAGGAAAACCTTAGCAAATAGAAGAAAACAAACAAAAAAGTCCCTCATGTTCCATTTTTTCTTACTGCTTCTCATCATGGTTTGTTGGTTTTTTGTAGTGATAATTTTTGGGTCCTTTCTTTTCCTTATTTGTGTTTGCTTTACCAGCGGATTTTATATTTTCGTGTTTCTATCATGGTAAATTTTATCATTTTGTTTTCAGATGCAGGACTCCCTTCAGCATTTCTTGTAAGATCAATCTGGTTCTACAACAAATTTTAGAAAAAAAGACAATATAGTGTTTAGAAAAAAAGACAATATAGTGTTTATTTATTTTAGAAAAAAAGACAATATAGTGTTTAGAAAAAAAGACAATTTAGAAAAAAAGACTATATAATGATAAAGGGATGAATTCATCAAGAGTATATTACAATTCTAAACATGAATTCCCTTAGTTTTTGCTTGCCTGAGAAAGACTTTATTTTGCCTTTTGAAGGATAGATTTGTTGAGTATAATATACTTTGTTTGTAGTCATTTTTTTTCTTTCAGCACTTTGAATGTATCATCTCATTTTTTTCTGAATTACCTGAGTTTCTGCTGAAGAATTCACTGATAGTCTGATGGGGCTTCCATTATAAATGACTACAGACTTTTCTCTTGCTGTTTTTCTCTTTTTGTCTTTGACTTTTGAAAGTTTGACTGGCATATGCCATTGAGAAGGTATTTTAAAACTGTATCTATTTGGCAATTTCTGAGCTGCCTACATCTGGATGTCTAAAATCTTGCTAGACTTGAGAAGTTTTCAGGTGTTATTCCATTATATGGTCTCTGCCACTTTAATTTATAGCTTTATCTTCTGGGATACCAAAAATTTGAATATTTTGTTGCTTTATTGTATTCCGTATGTCACATAGGCTTTGTTCACTTTTTACAATTTATTTTTGTCTGAGTTATTTCAAAAGATCTGTCTTTAAGTTCTGTTTTTTTCTTCTGCATGACCTAGTCTATTGTTGAAGCTTTAAATTGTATTTTGTATTTCATTCAATGAATTTTTCAGTTCCAGAATTTGCGCTTGTTTCTTTCTTTTCTTTTCTTTTCTTTTTTTTTTTTTAAGATCTGTATCTTTGGTAAATTTCTAATTCATTTCCTGAATTATTTTTTTCTGATTTGTTCTATGTTATCTGTTTTCTCTTTTATCTCATTGAGCTTCTTAATTATCCTTATTTTGAATTATTTTTCAGGGATTTTATAAATTTCTTTCTGATTAGAATCTGTTGTCAAAGAAGTATTGTGTTCCTTTTAAGGTGTCACATTTTCTTGCTCTTCATGTTTCTTATGTCCTTATGTTCGTATGTGTGCATCAGGTGTAACAGTTGCTTATTCCAATTTTTAAAATTCGCTTTCATAGGGAAAGGCCTCAGATGATGTAAATGAGCAGCAATTTTGCTGCTGGAAATTGCTGGATCACTGCCAATGACTCATTCTATAACCCTGGCAGCAGCAGCCATCCAAGATAGTGGCTGTGGGCAAGGGATGTCAAAGAGGCTCCAGGGATGTGGAAATGCGGGAGCTTTTGGGCCCCAGAGAAGACTGTAATCTCATGGGGGCTGAGCTGTCAAAATTGGGTATATAGCTTCCTAGGACTCAGAGGTGTGTGGAACACAGTATGAGACCCCTCTCTGTAGCAATGCCATTGTGTGGTCCCTAGGCATCTCTCTATGTGAGTCTGAAGGCATTTGAGGGTCGAGGGGCTGTCCCATGGCTAGGATTTTTGGATCCACAATGGAAATGTGGACTGGTGGGTGTGTCTCACTTACCCTTTGCTTATATTGAAGAGCCACTCCAGGCTCACTGTCAATCCCTGTTGTGTTCTTTGTGTAGGATGAGTTCTTTTGTGTAGGAAGTATACAAGATGCCTCTATTCAGTCATCCTGAAGCCCCTTCCTAAGTTATGCATTTTGACAACAGATAGCTTTGTGAGCACTTAACAAGAAAATACACACAAATTTTCTAGCAGCAAGCCTGAGGCATTCAATATATTATTTCATATTATTTTCTTTTTTCTCATGGATTTTTATTTTTTATTTTTGCCTTCCAGAAGGGGTAGTTCAACAACCAAATAATTGGATTTGTCATGAACCTGAAGCCACCACAGACCCACTGAGAAGTAAACCAGGAGCACAATTTATTAAAATCCCACATTTTCTCAGGGAAATTGTGCTGTTTATTACTCTGAAAATAGGCACATATATTCCTCTGAACATATAAAATTTCAATGGAACCTATTCATCTGTTCTAATTCTTCAGACAAATGAATAATTCTTTTCATTCTTTTGTAAGGATGGTATCAATAACATTTGTTTAACTAGTATTTTATTTGCTGCCTGAACAACTCTGAAGACCTCTAATCTTAGAGAATATATTGTCAATAAAACTGATGGAGAGTCACACCTCTTTACTCCCTTACTATGGTTCTTCATTGAGGGAGTTCTCACACTTGTGGTGTGAAACTCTAAAAAAGACAAAACTAGGCTAATGGAAAATTTAATAAAATTTTAGTTGTAAATAAGAACTCATTTACATTTAAATGTAACACAGTATTTAGAGGCAACTATGATAATAATGATATGTTTGTATGTCAATTTCCAGAGATGTCCTTGGAACCTCACAAGTGACAAAATATGACTCAGTTGTTTCCCTGAGGGCTTTACATCTGGCTTAAAATAAAATAAAAATTGACACTTTAAAAAATAGTACTGTTTTCAAATAATATATCTTAAAGTTATTGCAAAGATTTTCCAGGAAAATGTTCCCAAGTGTCCATGAGATCTTTTCAGATGTGATCTCATATCTAAAGCTAGAAGCATTGGAAGAGCTGTAAATAGCAATATAAATCCACGGCTAATGCATACAGGTTATTATTTTAGAAACAAGTAACTAACAAGATATGTTTTTTATTCTTTGTTACTAAGAATAAGTTATTGATCATACTTTTGATTCAACTCAAAATAACTCAAAAATCCTTTTTTTAAAAAACCCAAGTAGGTAAATTGCCATTAAGATGTATGGGAAATTAAAAAAAAAGAAAATAGGTCCTTCCTTCTCTGGGATTACAGTTAGAAAGAGAGACAGACATAAACACAAATACACACATGGGATGTACATGGGCACAGTGGTGAATGTTTACAGTTAAATGTCCTTTGTATGGTGGGAAAAAACCCTCAATTCTGCCTATTGGGATGTGGGAAGGCTATATTTATTAGGAAATTTTTAGTAGAGGACACTAAAGGAACAGCAAATTTTTAAGAGCATCAGCGTATGTTCAGAAAATAGAGAAAACACAAATAGAGAAAGCACTCAACCCCTGGGAAGAGAGCTCCAAAAAATACAACTGGAGCTAATTGTGGGATTTAGAGTGGGTTACAATGAAAAGGACATTGAATTTTAAACTTTAGTGATTCATCAGAAATAACTGTACAGAAAATTATCATGATTAGACATTCAAAAAGTCTTCTCCAGTAATACTGTGAAAGATAGTTTAGCTGGAGGTGTTATTTTACAAGCAGGCTTAGGAGGTTATTAAACTTTCTACGATATATACCCTATCAGAAATAAACTTTTGGGTTTCTTTTATAAGCACTCTCACTTCCCCATCTGTGTATATGTGTGTGTGTATTTACTGACTTTACAATGTAAAAACATTCGTGAGCATATAATTCAAAAAGGATATGAGAAAAAATTAAGTAGAAGTAGAAAATTCCACTATTTTCAGAATCCTAAATAATCGTGTGACATTTCACAGCAGCAAATAAGAAATAAAAGAGGAAATTACAAATTATAAAATTAAAAAACAATGAAACATAGCACCGCTGTCTGCTTTTTGTCTTTTTTGTTTTTTTTTTTTTCATCTCTGGCTACTCATTCCTAAACTTATTCAACGCTTTTCACTGAGCTCACGGTCTTTTCCACACCTATTACCTTAAATAATGGTGTTCCTCAAGGTTCCATTTAGAACTCTTCTTTTTGGTTTAAACCCAAGACTTAATTTATATTATCCGCACCTGTTGACCACCATACACACTGGCTTCCAATACTGTATCTGTAGCTCAGATTTACTTTACAAACTTCAGGCCTGTACTTCTGACTTCTTACTTTTCACCTTCACCTGAACATAACCACATACTCAACTTATCAAAACAACACTCAGTACATTTTTCAAGACTGCTTCTGCTCATATAATCTATATTTTAACCAACTGTCCCACCATTTTTCAATATGCCCATGCCTTAAACTGGGGAATCACTTTAGTCTCCTTCCTTTGTCCTAATTGTCTGCATATGATCAATTACTAACTTCAGTTCACTCTGCCTCTTTAATCTCTCCTCTTTCCCTAATCTACCATTCCTACTTCTGTTGCCTTAGTTCAGACATGCTCCATCTATGTCAGGTATTGTAAATACAAAGAAAAATTAGACGTGGTGTTATTTATGGCACATCCTTACGGAGCTCACAGAATGCAGAATGAAAAACTAAACTAGACTGAAAATAGAATATTTACAGCTAAATTTCAAGGAGCTGTCTGTGTTATTATCATTGTAAATGTGCCCTATTTGTCATGATTTCCACTTGGAAAACTCACAGGACTCTCAAATTTACTATGACTATCCATCTTGTAGGCTAAGCCAGAAACCTGTCATTCTGTAACCCCCTTTGCGTTTTATTGTCATATGCTACTGAATACCAAATCATATCAATAGTATTCCCTATGTTTTTCACAATTATCTATTTTTCTCCTGCACTATCACCATCAGACTAGACAAAGCTGTCACTATTCTTGGCCTAAACAATTGCAACATAGCTTTATTTATCTCACTGTATTCAGTAGATTCAATCCAATCTATTATTGAAATGGGAGAGTTCCCTGATCCCCTCATGGGACTTGTGACAGAAGTGTGGGTTGTTTACTTGGCTGCCATGCACCCAAACCCCTTATGGGAGGGGGAGCATGCAAGTGAGTAGGTGCAGGAGCTGGGGTGAGTGCTTTTGGGCTCCAGCCCCATGGCAATGTCTAGGGGTATTACAATGCTCTTTTAGCCCTGCTGTCCAGGGACAGCTTAAATATTAAACCGCTCAGTGAAGAGTCAGTGTGACAGCCTTTTTGGGTTACCACACTGAGTGCATCCTGAATTCTTGTCTGGCATCCAGGAAGAATTAGGTCACATGGAGTTGAAGGATGGTGAGTCCGGGGATTTTATTGAGTGATGGAGACAGCTCTCAGTGAGATGGGGAGGTGGAGAGGGGATAGAGTGGGAAGATGATCTTCTCCTTGAGTTTGGCTGTCCCACAGCCAACTTCCACTCCGACTGTCCTCAGCTGAACTCCTCTTGACATTCAGACACTTCTTCTATTCTCTCCTCCTCTGCTGTGCTGCTGTGCTGCTCTGCTATTGAAGCTTGGGGTTTATGGGCACAGGATGGGGCATGGTAGGCCACAGTGGTATTGGAAAAGGAAACATTTGAGTGTGAAAACAGGAATGCCTGTTCTCATTTAGGGCTGTGTGTTTCCAGGCTTGAGGGTAGCATCTTTGCCAGGGAATGGCATTCTTCTACCCAGTATTTCCCTACCTCCTGTTTGTATCATTGTCAACTTGGTAGAAAGAGTGATTCATAAAAAGGCATGTATAAGGTAATGATGGAATGGCTAGTAACAAAATTTCCTACTTACTGTAAAGAGCTATAAAATTAAGAATACAAGAAGAAATGAATGAAAGGGGTTTAAGAACATTTTTTAAAGCAACTTAAAATTATCTTTTATTTATTTCATGTTTTTACATTTTATTTTCCCTTTTTTTTGAGGTGAAAACTTCAGTAATTGATTTTAAATATTTTTTCTTCCTAATATAAATGTTTAAAGCTTTAAATGCCTCTATAAATGTGGTTTTTCAGCCTCTCATAGTTTTATATTCAGTTTTTATTTTCATTCTCTTCAAAATATCTTCAATTTTCTTTTTGATTTCTTATTTAACTTAAGGTTATTTAGAAGTACATTGTTTAATTTCCACTTTTTTGCAGATTTCCTTTTTATTTCTATTTTTGATTTCCAGATTAATTTTATTATGGTTGGAGAACACACTTCGTATTATTTCAATCCTTTTAATTTTATGGGAATTTGTTCTGTGGTCTAGAATGTGGTCTCTTCTAGATAGTGGAAGTAGCTGCCATCAATAAAGTTACAGACTTCTGCTGTTCTTACATAGAATTCTATGAGGTTTTCCTATATAAATACTTCATGAGTTGTTACTTGCCTTGATCAATTTCTAGATCCTTGAAATTATGTGGATAATTTTCTATAGTTTTATGTTATATTGAAGGGGCAGAGGATTTGCTAACCTCTTCATGCCATCAGGGCCAGAAGTTGCCCCTTGGGGACCCTTATTTCTATATGGGTAGACTGCATTAACAACTTTTGCTCTCTATGGGTTGATAATCATACTATATATGTTTTAACATCCTAAATTAGGCTTTAGTATAATGTTATATTACATAATCAGCTGATTCCTTTAGAGTTTGGACATATCTCTAGGATATTTCTCCAGGATATTTGCATTCCAATATTACTTAGGTCTAATAAATCAAGTAATAATCATAACCCCAAGACAATTGGGCTTTGGGCACAATATAATTCTAGAATAATAAATTCAACCACTTGCTATGCCTCTTGATTCCTCAGAGATAATCTGACTTAAAGTAAGTCTTCTAACTTCTGTGTTTTAAGACTTCTATTACTGACTACAAATCAAATGTTTATTGCACTAATACATTTGGTGTGAGAAAAAAAGCGTTCTTAATTCCAGATGCTTTGCTCTTCTACAATTTGTAAGAGCCATTATTTACAATAGCATTTCCCAAATGCTGATTCAGTAAGGACTCTGTTAAAAGTTCCACATGCAAGTGTATTTGAGAAATGCCACACAGTATATTGTGCTCTTAGAATTTTTAAATGTGCTTTAGAATGGAAATGAAAAATGAAACTTGTTTAATATTTCTTTATCATACCTCAATACAGGATTTATTTTTTACTTATTCTTTACTTATATCATAAGAAGTTACATTCTGTATAACACACTTTGGGAAAATCTTTTGTGTGACTTGTTTTTATTTCCAATCCTCGTGGAGGATCCAGAGAGGTAGAATAGTTTGCTTAAATATTAAATGAGTAATGATAAGGGATGAATACAATTCTGAATCCACACACACATGGTAGCTCTAGAGCCAGCAATCTCAGATATAGATCCAGTAGTAAACATGGTGACAGGATCACAATCTTCAAGAGTATGATCATTGATGCATCTCCTGGCATCACAGATATTGGTGCATGTGACTCCCAAGACTGTATTTTCATTATTTAGAAATCTGTTGTCTTTGTGAGCATGTTCTTCTTCCTTGCCTATATCACATTATTGATTTATTTCACATTTAAATGGAAACACTAAGCAGTTGCTTTTGTTAGCAAGAGAAAATGCCTATTAGAGATCCAATTTAACTTTGAGTCATGTGATACAATACTGATAACTTTGAAGACAAAATAGAATACAACAGAGGATATCTTCGCTTTTCCACTCTCTCTAACACAGCATTAGGTTTCATTAAATTGTAAAACTATATAAAGTGAATCTTAGAGATCTTTCTAATACTAAGGCAAAGTAATATTTTCAAATAGAATTTTTAATATTAGCTACAAATTAGTTCTACTTCTAGAACTCACTGTGGACTTCAGTAAGACATTTCTTTAAAACATTTTTTGGTCTAAATGACAGAGTTCTGATTCATTTTTATTTTTCTTCTTTGAAAAATTGTATTAACCCATGAACAGTTCTCTGAATGAAAATAATATACTATAGTTTCTATATTTTAAATGTTAAAATAATAATGCAAAATGTTGTTTTCTGCAGTTTATATGTATAGATTTTCATTTCATTAACTCTACAGTGCTTGTTTCAAGGAGTTGTTTTGAAGTTTTATTTAAAATATGATTGGGGTTGATGTTTGCTGTGGTATCCCAGTTAATGATAGATTAACTCGCTTAACTTCTATAGTATTTAACTTTCTTATTTTAAAAATTGTGTTGAGGTAATAGGTAACATAAGGCAAAAAGAAACACTGACACACAGACACATATGCATACCCCCTCTTACCCTATACACAGAGATTGAAGTTGATTGTTAGAAATGGTTTGGGACTTTCAAACTGTAAAAAAAAATTGGATTAAAACTAGTGTTCCTTTTCAAAAATACATGTTAGGAAAATTGCAATAAATGTACACACCTACAATGTGTACAATGTACATGTACGTACCTGAATGTAAGTGATGCCTCCTTAGATGCTCTATTACTGTTTACTGTAAAATCTATACGATAGACAGTGAAAGTTACCTATTTTCTCTTCCCTAAAAGCTAAACTTCACATAATATTTTATTGATTTATATTCACTTTCTACCTTGCTGTAGCTTTGCTTCAGGAGTGTTTTCCTAAATGAAGTGATTAGTGATTTATTTTTCAGTATGGCCACTCTTTTCTACTCTGTTTATCAAAGCCCATCAGTTAAATGCCATATTTTTGTCATGAACAAAATTAAAATCTTAAATTCCTTACATTGCAAGCAGTGTCCCAGCTAGAGCAGTCCATAAGACTAAAATAAAATTAAAATGCTACTGGAGACAAACACAAAATATTCTAAAAGAAAAGATGCAGCTTATTTTTCTTGGATGTGATTACACTTTGCTTTATATACTTTATATTTCAGTAGATGCATCAAAAAGCATTTCACCATTGCCTACAAATCTAAATATTTCAGAGAATTATAAAATCAGAGTAGTCCTTTAATCACTACCTTCAGGTTAAAAAGAAGCAATACTTAATTATGAGATTATTCTATTTCCTATTCCAAATTATTATGGCTTATAAAGCAATCAATAGTTGTCAAGCATCCCTATCAGAAACCACCTATATTTAATAAGCTTAATTATAAATTTTATGGCCCCTCAAACATACTCAATTTGACTGCAGTCTGCACAGAATTGGCCTGAAGTTTTACCTGGTACAATATTTTCTATTACAATCCCATTTAAAATGAGATGGACAGTGAGCTTTAATTGAATATAGAAGTCATTTTCTCACCCAAGCTAATGAACTCCTGTGTGTGATGAGAAATAAACTGGTAAAAACCCACTGTAGGTGATTGAATGTAATGTACTGCTGCTGTGATGAAGCCTCTTTAAATCTTATTAAAAAATCTTGTTTTCTATTTAAATCTCTATGAAATAGAAATTATATAAAAAGTGTACAAGCTTTTTAAAAAGCAGTTCAATTTAGCTCACCAAATATTTATATCAGAGGCAAGTTTTAAATGCTATAGCCCATGAGCAAAAAGCTAAATTGCACTACCAATCAGTGTGTTCCTTTAAGCAAGTCATTAACTCAATCTTGGACTATATTCTCACCTGTAAGAGGCAGGTTGCAGGCTAGTACTGGTCTATTCTAGCTCTAAAGTTCTATGAATTAACTTAAAGTTTTTTTCTAATATCTAGCCAGCAGCTGTTTTGTGAGGAAGCAGTTAGTTTATGAGTCATCTCTCTTAAGAATAACTTCTCTCTTTTTTGTTTGTTTTTTTTGAGACGTAGTCTTGCTCTGTAGCCCAGGCTGGAGTGCAGTGGCGCAATCTTGGCTCACTGCAAGCTCCACCTCCCAGGTTCACGCCAAGAATAACTTCTCTCTTAAGAAGGTTTAGGATGATTTCCCTCATTATACAGGGGCACGTGGTCACAGAGAATCACTGCAATTCTAGCGGTGACAAGGTATTTTGAGATCATCCAGCCCAACACCCTCATTTTACAGACAAACAGTGAAGGCCAAAGTGATTGGATACTCTTCCTAACTCTTCTAGTATCTGGAGTCTCAAATCCTAGGCAACATTTTCCTTGAAAAGGAGATGGGTGGATAATGGCTTTTGCCTCAATAAAGGAGAATAATTGCAAGATTTTCCTCTGTAAGTGGTGTCACCCCAATCTATTTGGTCATTTTCTGTTTGGATCAAGAAAAATATTCCATAATTATATTCACGTATCTTTCAGAAATCAAGAAGGAAATTAAGCTGTTACATTAAATTATTTCTAACAGCCTCCCCAGTGTGTCAAATACTTGTATTATGGAGAAAATCACTCTAACAGTAGAATGCAAGCAAAAACTTTAATCATGTGAAAAGGAGATCGAAACTCTAGACTAGGGACCACACTCTTTAGAAGTTCTTAGAGAATGTTTTCAGTTTTCCCAGTGCTATTGCGAGAACCTAGCAATACATACCAAATCCCTTCTTCCACTATCTTATCATTTAGTAGTGAAAGAAAAACACAATATCTCACATCTATCCTCCTTTGATTAGTATCCAAGAAAAAAAGCCTCTGGAGTCTTTTCTCCCTTCCACTAATTCCTGCTTTACTCTGGTAATGTGCTTCCTCCTTCCCTCAAATAATTGTTTTCTCCTCTCTCTCGAATATTTCAGCTGAGCTCTTTGCCACCTCTAATCCTCAACCATTCTCTGAATATGACCTCCATTTATTTTCTCTAATAAAATCTGGATCTCTCCTATGCTCAATGTTTCCTCTAAATCCCATCCCCACAGCTTGAATAGAAGGATGGGAAGTAGGATCAGGATCTTAATTGCTCCCTTTGCTGCTTCAAGATCATTATGCCTCCACCTTGATGAGAAAAAAAAAATGTCATTAAGGACAAGAGCCATCAATGCAACTGCAGCAACCTCTGCCTGTCCTAGTGACTTCAGTGCAGATGTGATCCTCACATGAAAATTGATGCAGAGTTCTCCATAGGAGAGGGTTGGGAACTAGAGAGAGAGAGAAAAAAATGAGAATAGGATAAAGGGAGAAACAGTAAAGGTAGGTTCCCAAGGGATGCAATTTTTGTTCATGCTCTTAGTTCTGCAGCTGCCTTGGACATCAAGATAACATCTGTGGTTTCCTATGGCAGTAAAGTATCCACACTCTGTTCTTTCAAGACCTTTATTCTATCTCATCTTAAAAGCTGTTGTTGCTTGGCTAGACCAAATTTTGCTGGAAGCAGAAATGTGAGGATGTGGTTGTACTATATATGGGGAGTTTTACATTGGACTTTGCCTCATACCCATATTTGCTGGAAACACCAACCTTCTGCATTCAACCTCTCCTCCCATTACATAACATTTGTATTCTGTTCTGTTCTTCTCATTTGTGTTCTTAATGCAGTCAATGCATCAAGACCCTGTTTATCAATTCTGTTCTCTTTATTCAGTATGATAAGTGTGCTTTATTTTTCTGCTAGGTCCCTCTCTTCTACATGTAAACATGCTCAGGCTTTTCCCGTTATTATAAAACAACTTCTCCTTGGCCCTATGCTACTCTGTAACAACTACACAATTGAAGCTACCTCCTTATAAGAATTGTCTCTGCTCAGTGTCAATAGTTCTCAACATCAAGTTCATATTTTTTCAAATCTACTGTTTTTATTTGGATATCTTCTAAACAAATACAAAACACAGGCTCTCTGAAACAAAAGCATTTGATTATTAATTTGTAGCATTTGATTATTTCCTTGGTGTAAATACTGTCAAGATGGCAGAATTCAAGCAACCGACATGAAGTAACTGAAGTAGAGTTGAAAAGTTGAAAAGAGATGTGCATAGCAGCTCTTGAAAGTTGCTGAGAGACTATAAGCTGGCTCTAGCACATCACTGATAATGCATTTCTTTGCTTCTTTTTTTTTTCCTTTCCTTCCTCATGTTGGATTATCTAGATTATTTTGTTGCTTTGTTTCTCTTTTTTTGGAATGGAAGTTACACATTTTATGTTGTTTACTTAATGATTGCCTTTGAATTTTTTTTAACATGCAGACAAATTTAAGAAATTAATCAATATCTCCATCTTCTTAAATAATCTAAGATTTAGGTTGCTGAATTTTGACCCCTTCCCCAACTTATATGTCACTGCTGTCTGATATTTTAGTTTATGCTTTTTAAACCTCACCAAACTTCACAAAATATGATTACTTGTAGAATCTTAAACAATCTTTTTCAGTGCACTGTCATAATGTATACACCATATGTTTTCAAATTGTGTTCTGTGGATCCCACTGACATCATATCGGTGGCTTAGGAGCTCCTGATATGAATGTAAAAGCAGCCACATAGTTGGTGTTCCACACTTGCATCTCAACTCTAAACATTCCCCCTTTTTTTGGCTGTGTTTATTCCTAATACTCTTTACATTTTTTTCAATTAAAGTATAATTTGCATATAATAAAATGCATGTACAATTTTTTGTAGGATATTGAAAAACATATACACACATATGCCCACAATTCTTTGAAGAGATGAAGCCACCATTTAATATCTGAAACACACTCACACAACATAAACACACACACCTGAATGTATTGCTTTCTTAAGGTGATGGAGGTATACTAGCCAGGCACAGTGTCTCTAAGCAGAGAAGAATGCTAATCTTCTATAGAGTTTTGGAAAATGATGAAGTTCAATGACTAGCAGATTTTCAGAGAACATGGAGTAATTTAACATCACTGTAGTTATGTGGTTATTTGTATATGACTGTTGTTGATTGCCTGACACTCAGATGCATGGTCATTGGGTCTTTACCTGATTGGCTGACTTTCAGATGTGAAGGGCTTTTGCTGTTTGGTTACTTCACAGAACCTTATTTGGTTACTTTATAAAACCATATTTACCTAACTGAGTTGTCATTGGTTGATTAAACATACTTAAAACTAGCTCCAGACCAGGTACGGTGGCTCACCCCTATAATCTCAGCATGTTGGGAGGCTGAGGTGGGTGGATCACTTGAGGTCAGGAGTTTGAGATCAGTCTGGCCAACATGGTGAAACCCCGTCTATACTGAAAACACAAAAATTAGCCAGGCGTGGTGGCACAAACTTGTAATCCCAGCTACTCGGGAGGCTGAGGCAGGAGAAGCACTTGAGCTATGGAGGTAGAGGTTGCAGTGAGCTGAGATGGTGCCACTGCACTCCAGCCTGGGCAGATAGATCAAGACTCCATCTCAAAAAAAAAAAAATAGGGATAGGAGGCAGGAATAAATTACAGCTCCCAGTTGGACAGAAAGAGTAGCGTGTGGAGTCTCACATTGTGAACACTTGCTCTAAGAACTACCTGCCAGGAATATACTAGGACAGCTGAGATAATCTACAGACCCTTTGGAGGAGTGCTTTGCTCCTGGAGGACTCAGGAGAGAGCCTAAATACTGTGAGTGTCCAAACAGTGAAACTGGGAAAGGGTGATTGTCCATCTCTGAACACACACTCTCACTGGGGAACCTGAAGGTCCGATCACGGGAGAAGGATTTTATCTTACCTGGAGCTGAGACAATTTAGAGAGCCAAGCAACAACCTAAATGTCCAACAACAATAGACTGGATTAAGAAAATGTGGCACATATACACCATGGAATACTATGCAGCCATAAAAAATGATGAGTTCATGTCCTTTGTAGGGACATGGATGAAACTGGAAACCATCATTCTCAGCAAACTATCGCAAGGACAGAAAACCAAACACCGCATGTTCTCGCTCATAGGTGGGAATTGAACAATGAGAACACCTGGACACAGGAAGGGGAACATCACACACTGGGGACTGTTGTGGGGTGGGGGGAGGGGGGAGGGATAGCATTAGGAGATATACCTAATGCTAAATGATGAGTTAATGGGTGCAGCACACCAACATGGCACATGTATACATATGTAAGAAACCTGCACGTTGTGCACATGTACCCTAAAACTTAAAGTATAATAATAATAAAATTAAAAATAAATAAATAAATAAATATAAAAAAAAAATACAAGGGTAGAAAAAGCAGCAGGAAAAGCCCTGTGGGCTCTCTGGGTCCCCAGGGAAGCCACTTCTGACTGTCTCATAGAGGTCCTTGGGAAGGGGCTGCCAGAGGAACTGGGAAAAGACCACAGGGAGAATGAAACCTCCAGCTGAACTTTGTAACAATTCCAACTGAATGCAAAGTGTTCTGGCCAGAACTCAGGGGAGGGCATGAATCTGGTGTGCAGAGTCCACAGGCAAGGAGGCAGGAAAGCTCTGCTTGCTTTCTCAGCTGGGAGACTGGTAGCCTGGGGCAAATTCTCAGTCCTGCTTACCTACTGCCTGGAAACAAACTTGGTGCTGTTTGGAGGGTACAGTGGGGGTGAAACTGGGCTTTTGGATTGTGTGGGAGCTGGGGGAGGCCTGTAACTGCCAGCTTTCCCCCACCTCCCTGGCAACCTCCATGACTCAGCAGAGCCAGCCATAATCCTCCTGGGAATATAACTCCATTGACCTGGGAACCACACCCGCATCCCCCACAGAAGCTGCAGCAAGACTTGCCAAGGAGAGTGTTGAAGTCAGACACACTCAACCCTGCCCTTACCTGATGGTCTTTGTCTACCCACCCTGGTAGCTGAAGACAAAGGTTATATTCTCTTGGGAGTTCTAGGGCCCCACCCATTGCCTGTTCCTCCCCATACTACCATAGCTCATGCTCTCTTGAAAGTGCCACCTCCTGACAGGAGGCCAACTAGCACAAAACTAGTACCTTAAACAACTACAACTAAGGACCCTCACAGAGTCCATTTCACTCCCCTACCACCTCCAGCAGAGCAGGGGAGGTGAGAGATCTGAAGATGGTTCACATCACAGGGCTCTCTGCAGACACCCGCCAGTACTAGCCTTGAGCCTAGTAGTCCTGCTGGGTAGTTAGATTCAGAAGAGAAATAACAATCCCTACAATTCAGCTCTCAGGAAACCACATCCCTAGGAAAATAGGGAGAGTACTACATCGAGGGAGCACCTTGTTGAACAAAAGAAAATGAACAGAAGCCTTGGGCCCCACATCGTCCCTCTGACATAGTTTACCCAAATGAGAAGGAACCAGAAAAACAATTCTGATAATATGAAAAAATGAGGTTCTTTCACACCCCTAAAAAATCAAACTAGCTCACCAGCAATGGATCCAAACCAAGAAGAAATCACTGAATTGCCAGAAAAAGGATTCAGAAAGTCAATTATTAAGCTAATTGATGAAGCACCAGAGAAAGGTGAAGTTCAACTTAAGGAAATAAAAAAAGTCCATCTTAAGGAAATAAAAAAAAAAGATACAAGATATGAGAAGAGAAATCTTCAGTGAAATATATAGCATAGATAGAAAACAATCACAACTTCGGGAAATGAAGGAAATAGCAATAGAATCAAACAAACATAAGAAAGAAATTCAGAGCTCAAAGACAAGGTTTTCAAATTAACCCAATCCGAGAAAGACAAAGAAGCAAGAATTTTAAAAATGAAAAAAGCCTCCAAGCAGTTTGGCATTATGTTAAACAACCAAACCTAAGAATAATTGGTGTTACTGAGAAAGAAGAGAAATCTAAAAGTCTGGAAAATATATTGGAGGGAATAATTGAGGAAAACTTCCCTGGCCTTGCTAGAGATCTAGACATCCAAATAGAAAGAGCTCAAAGAACATCTGGGAAATTCATCACAAAACGATCATCGCCTAGGCACATAGTCATCAGGCTATCTAAAGTCAAGACAAAGGAAAGAATCTTAAGAGCTGTGAGGCAAAAATACCAGGTAACCTGTAAAGAAAAACCTATCAGATTAACAGCAGATTTCTCAGCAGAAACTGTACAAGCTAGAAGGGATTGGGACCCTATCTTTAGCCTCTTTAAACAAAACAATTATCAGCCAAGAGTTTTGTATCCACTGAATCTAAGCTTCATAAATGAAGGTAAGATACAGTCTTTTTCAGACAAACAAATGCTGAGAAAATTCACCACTACAAAGCCAGCACTACAAGAACTGCTAAAAGGTACTCTAAATCTTGAAACAAATCCTGGAAACATATCAAAACTGAACCTTTTTAAAGCATGAATCCCACAGGACCTATAAAAAATACAATAAATAAATAAATGTTAAAAACCCAAGGTATTCAGGCAACGAAGAGTATTATGAATGGAATAGTACCTCAAATCTCAATACTAACATTGAACGTAAATGGCCTAAATGCTCCACTAAAAAGATACAGATTTGCAGAATGGGTAAGAATTCACCAACCAAATATCTGCTGCCTTCAAGAGACTCACCTAACCATAAGGACTCACATAAACTTAAGGTAACAGGGTGGAAAAAGACATTCCATGCAAATGGACACCAAAAGTAAGCAGGAGTAGCTATTATATCAGACAAAACAAACTTTAAAGCAACAGAAGTTTAAGAGAACAAAGAGGGACATTATATAATGATAAAAGGCCTTGTCCAACAGTAAAATATCACAATCATAAATATATATGCACCTAACACTGGAGTTGCCAAATTTATAAAACAATTACTACTAGAGATAAGAAATGAGATAGACAGCAACACAATAATAGTGGAGCACTTCAATATTCCACTGACAGCACTAGACAGGTTATGGAGACAGAAAATCAACGAAGAAACTATGGATTTAAACTATGCCCTAGAACAAACGGAGTTAACACATATTTACAGAAATTCTACTCAACAACCACAGAATATACATTACATTCATCAGTGCATGGAAGTTTCTCCAAGATAGACCATATGATAGGCCATAAAACAAGTCTCAATAAATTTTAGAAGATTGAAATTATATCAAGTATTATCTCAGACCACAGTGAAATAAAATTGGAAATCATCTCCAAAAGAAACTTTCAAAACCATGCAAATACATGAAAATTAAATAACTTGCTTCTCAATTTCATTAGGTCAACAATGAAATCAAGATGGAAATTAAAGAATTATTTGAACTGCACATTAATAGTCGCACAACCTTTCAAAACCCCTGGGATATAGCAAAGGCACTGCTAAGAAGAAAGGTCATAGCCTTAAATGTCTACATGAAAAGTCTGAAAGAGTACAAGTAGACAATATAAGGTCACACCTCAAGGAACTAAAGAAGTAAGAACAAACCAAACCCAAACCCAGCGGAAGAAAAGAAATAACTAAGATAAGAGCAGAATTAAATGAAATTAATGCAAAAAAAAATTACAAAAAATAAGTGAAACAGAAAGCTTGTTCTTTGAAAAGATAAAGTTGTTAGACCATTAGCAAGATTAACCAAGAAAAGAAGAGAGAAATCTAAATAAACTCAATTGGAAATGAAATGGGAGATATTACAACCAACACTACAGAAATACAAAAGATCATTTAAGGCTACTATGAACACCTTTGCATGCATAAACTAGAAAATGTAGAGGAGATAGATAAATTCCTGAAAATATACAACCCTCCTAGTGTCTAATTCAAGAAGAATTAGAAACCCTGAGCAGAGAAATAACAAGCAGCAAGACTGAAATGGTAATTTAAAAATTACCAACAAAAAAAAGTTCAAGGCCAGGCAGATTCACAGCTGAATTCTATCAAACATTCAAAGGAGAATTGATACTAATCTCATTGACACTATTCCACAAGACAGAGAAAGAGAAAGTTCTCCCTAAATCATTCTATGAAGTCAGTATCACCCTAATACGAAAAACAGGAAAGGACAAAACAAAAAAAATAAAACTACAGACCAATATCCCTGATGAACATAGATGCAAAATCCTTCAAAAAATACCAGCTAACCAAATCCAACAGCATATCAAAAAAATGATCCACCATGATCAAATGGGCTTCACACCAAAGTGCAGGGATGGTTTAACATATGCAAGTCAATAAATGTGATACATCATATAAGCAGAATTAAAAAGAAAAATCTCATGATTATTTAATAGATGCAGAAAAATAATTTAAGAAAATCTATCCCTTTATGATTAAAACCTTCAGCAAAATCAGCATACAAGGGACATACCTTAGTGTAATTAAAACCATCTATGACAGTCCCACAGTCAACATAATACTGAATGGGGAAAAGTTGAAAGCATTCCCTCCGAGACCTGGAACAAGACAAGGATGCCCACTTTCCCCAATTCTATTCGACATAGTACTGGAAGTCCTAGCCAGAGCAATCAGACAAGAGAAGAAAATAAATGCAATCAAATTGGTAAAGAGGAAATCAAACTGTTGCTGTTTGCTCATGATATTATTGTTTACCTAGAAAACCCTAAAGACTCCTACAAAAAGCTTCTAGAACTGCTAAATGAATTCAGCAAAGTTTCAGGATACAAAATTAATGTACATAACTCAGTAGTTCTGCTATATATCAACAGTGACCAAGCTGAGAATCAAATCAAGAACTCAACCCCATTTACAATAGCTGCAAAAGCAAAAACAAGAACAAAACCAATCAGGAATATACTAACCAAGGAAGTGAAAGACCTCTACAAGGAAAACTACAAATCACTGCTGAAAGAAATCATAGATGACACAAACAAATAGAAACACATCTTATGAATGAGTAGAATCAATATTGTGAAAATGACCATACTGCAAAAAGCAATCTACAAATTCAATGCAATTCCCATAAAAATAGAAAAAGCAATCCTAAAATTCATATGGAACCAAAAAAGAGCCTACAGAGCCAAAGCAAGATGAAGCAAAAAGAACAAATCTGGAGGCAACACATTACCTGAATTCAAACTACACTGTAAGGCCATAGTCACCAAAACAGCACATAGACCAATGGAACAGAATAGAGAACCCAGAAATAAACCCAAATACTTATAGCCAACTGATCTTTGATAAAGCAAATGGAAACGTAAAGTGGGGAAAGGACTCCCTTTTCAACAAATGGTGGTGGGAATAATTGGCAAGCCACAGGTAGGAGAATGAAGCTGGATCTTCATCTCTCACCATATACAAAAATAAACTCAAGATGAATTAAAGACTTAAGATCTGAAGGTATTAAAATTCTAGAAGATAACATTGGAAAAACCATTCTAGACATTGGCTTAGGCAAAGACTTCATGACCAAGAACCCAAAAGCAAATGCAACAAAAACAAAGATAAACAGGTGGGACTTAATTAAACTAAAGAGCTTCTGCACAGCAAAAGGAACAGTCAGCAGAGTAAACAGACAACCCACAGAGTGGGAGAAAATCTTCACAATCTATACATCTGACAAATAACTAATATCCAGAATCTACAAGGAACTCAAACAAATTATCAAGTAAAAAACAATCCCATCAAAAAGTGGGCTAAGGACAGAATAGACAATTCTCAAAAGAAGATATACAAATGGCCAACAAACATTAAAAAATGCTCAACATCACCAATGATCAGCGAAATTCAAATCAAAACTACAATGCCGTACCACCTTACTCCTGCAAGAATGGCCATAACCAAAAAATCAAAAAATAATAGATGTTGGCGTAGATGTGGTCAAAATGGAACATTTCTATACTGCTGGTGAGAATATAAACTAGTACAACCACTGTGGAAAACGGTGTGGAGATTCCTTAAGGAACTAAAAGTTCCCTAAACTACCATTTAATCTAGCAATCCCACTACTGGTTATCTTCCCAGAGGAAAATAAGTCATTATATGAAAAGGATACTTGCACACACATGTTTATAGCAGCACAATTCACAATTGCAAAAATATGGAGCCAGCCCAAACGCCCATCAATCAATGAGTGCATAAAGAAATTGTGATATATATATATATATAAAATATATAAAATGGAATACTACTTA